>NC_047674.1:61594269-61660786 GCF_011762505.2 Arvicanthis niloticus | reverse complement strand
ACTGAGATCAAATAAGCTGAGAAAATTACTAAGTTACAGAAATAAAATGAAATAACTTTTTAAAAACATAATTAGCCTGGAGCTGTGCAGTGGTATTTGATGCCCTGGGCAATTCAGCAACATTAGCTTTAATGTTTGCACAGGGACTGGAATAAAACCTAAGCACAAGGAAATAAGAGAATGAGGAGAGAGAGCAGAGGGACCATGGGCTAGCATCCTCCATGTTACATAGGTGGAGGAGTTGAGCTCTGTGGTGCAGAGAATAATCTTCAATGGCTGTATCTTCAGTTTTGAATGAATGAGTTTATTAAATATACATAGCAAGCCAAAGAAAAAGAATAAATAGCAAGCAGCAGACAAATGGAAAGATGGAGAGAGATAGATAGATAAACAGAGAGACAACAAATCAGCTCCTCAAAGCATAATGCAGAAACTAACTGGACAGCCAGCCCTCTTAAATCTGACAGCTGGTTTTCCCAGCAAAGAGGGTCCTAGGCAGAGCATAGTGTGCAACTGGTGAAGCTTCGAAGTCAAGCGACAAATCACAATAGAAAAATAATGATATAATGGTAGGACTCACAGACATCTAGTAAAAACTACCAATGAATCTCTGATAACCAGCCAGCTTATCCATCAAGAGTGCCAGGCCAATTACAGTAGGCCTTCAAGTAAAAGGACAAGTAGGAAAGAGATAACAGCAGCAGATTCTGTGCTCACAACATTATCCAGAAACTGACTGAAGAAGTTTAATCATCAGATGGACTTTCACATTGAACTTTCTCTCTGTGACTAACATCTGACCTTCTAGCATCTCTTTCCCAATGGACTAAACAAAGTAACACCTGTAGGAAATGGTTCACCTTCCAGATGTTCTCAGTAACACAAAGAGTTTACTTGGGCTATTTTGCTGTTTTTTTTTTCCTCCTTGTCACAGAGTTTGTGGAGTAGTCTCTTCCCATATAAGGGATCTTGGAGACCACTTAGAAAAACATGCTTGATGTTGAAGTGTGCAGAGGCAGCTTCTTAGTGAATTCAAACAACAGAAGGCAATTTATCAAAAGTGTACATTGTGGGTGATGAACGAGACCATGGGCAGCTTCTGGGTAGCCTTGAGTCATCTCTCAAAGGTTTTAAAGCTTAATACCCTCTTCTTGCCTTGTCCAGGACACTGTAAGCTCATACAAGTGAACTTAAGATGACTCCAGTGCCAGAAACACCAGTATACCTAACAGAAATGCATATGAATCTCATCTGAAGAGTCATGTCAGCTCAGATCCCCAGATTACCACTGTGATCATGATCATACATTACAACATACATAAGAAAAGAGACCTTCATAAGGGTGTCTGCTAAAGAACATTTAGAGTTGAGACCCAAGAACTTCTGACAAACCTATTATATGCAAAAATAAGAAAACGTTAACGCTGTGCAAAAAGAAATAATTGTCAAAAATGACATGAAGAAATAAGATGTGATTTTTAAGTTGAATCATCAAATAAAAATGGTGTTTCATAATTGCACAGGCATATATGTATATATTATATATGTATGTTTAATATATACATATTTAGAGACTTATATATAAAACACTGAAAATTAAAAACCAGATCTAGCCTAACTCCCAGACTATGTGCATCTGAGTAGAGAAATGTATGAACTTGGAAAGGGGATGAATGAGGGCTGAGGAAAGGCAAAAGTCATGTGATGTGGGTAGTATTCACATACATGTGAAGGAAAGAAGACGTTCATAAGATGTCAGGAAATACTGAAATGAAAGACAACTTGAGGTACAAAGTTCAAGAATTCAAGTGAAAAAAAAAATTAAACCAAAACTGTAGAAAATTCTTCCCATTGGAGCACAGCAGTACGTTGACTTGGAGAAACCATTGTCTAGGTGTCTAGCAAGGTGACAAGGTCTCCCAGTAGGGCTCTTATTCAAATGCACCTGGCATTTGTTTATTCTGTGTGAAAACACACAGATTCAAAAGTGATCATTATGGAAGAAAGTTTATGCTCACAGTGTGTAGGATCCACGGTGCTACTTCACATCGAAACACCAGGTGGAGCTATTGCTTTCCCAGAAACCAAACCGAGGTTTCTTCTGGAAGGCTCATTGGCTTCTTAGTTTGGTAACAGGTCAGAGTTTGTAGAGGAGGAGTTATCCCCTGGTAACGAAGGGGGAGTCAAGAATTGAGGTAACTGTTAATGAGTTAGGGCTGGGCTGGACGCAGCATAGTGGGCAACAGTGCTCTAGACTGAGTCTTGCTGCCAGGGCAGGAGAGCTGAGCATTCCCCAAGAGGACTCAGCCAGAGCAAGAACTCAGAACCTCGCGGTTTTGTGTCCCTTTAACCCACCTCTCTTCTCCAAAGTTCCTCTATGTGGCTCGAAATGCTAAAGACTGCATGGTTTCCTACTACCACTTCTACAGGATGAGCCAGGTGCTCCCAGATCCAGGCACCTGGAATGAGTATTTTGAAACCTTCATCAATGGAAAAGGTAAATAAAAATGCTCTGTCCCCCTGTGTTTTTACTCCAATGAGGCTGAGTTGGGAGAGCTACTCATGAGAGTTGACTCCCCAAAGTGTCCGGTACTTATTTTAAAAGCCTTTATTTGTGGATTCCTGGTCTATAGACTTCCCTCAGCCCATGTGTCACTGTCATAACGAGGGTGCAAGTGACTATGCATAATCAACATGATGCCAATTTAATTATCATATTAAGGGAAAACATCAAGACTGACCGAAAATACATTATTTCAGAATCAATCAGTTCGGTACCCTTGAGATGTATCTGATACAGAATTACAAAAATTTTCCTTCTCTTATGCACCTTAAACAAACAAACAAACAAACAAAGGTCAAAGTTTCCTGACTCAGAAGGTTTCTGGCCATGCGAGCTATTCTTGTCTGTTACAGTATGTTGGGGGTCCTGGTTTGACCATGTGAAAGGATGGTGGGACATTCGAGGCAAATACCAGATTCTCTTCCTCTTCTATGAAGATATGAAGAGGGTAAGTAAATTACTGCTTCAGAATCATGAGGAGGGAAGTCCCCTTAGGAATGTGGTTCTAACAGGATTGTGTCAACCCGCAGGACCCAAAGCATGAAATCCAGAAGGTAATGCAGTTCATGGGCAAGAATTTAGATGAAGATGTTGTGGATAAAATTATCCAGGAGACATCATTTGAGAAAATGAAACACAATCCTATGACCAATCGTTCTACCGTCCCCAAATCTATCCTGGACCAGTCAATTTCCCCTTTCATGAGAAAAGGTTTGTGGGGCTCCTTTATCCCTAATTCTGAGACAGTCTCCTCCGTACTGTCTGCTTTTGCATGTCAACTTGATACACACTGAAGTTATCTCAAAAAAGAACCTCCCTTGAGGAAATGCCTCTATGAGATCCAGCTGTAAGACATTTTCTCAATAAGGGATCAAGGGTTGAAGGCCCATTGTGGGTAGTGCCATCCCTGGGATAGTAGTCCTGGGTTCTATAAGACAGCAAGCTGAGCAAGCCAGGGGAAGCAAGCTAGTAACATCCTGTCATGGCCTCTGCATCAGCTCCTGCTTCCTGACCTGCTTGAATTCCAATCCTGACTTCCTTTGGTGATGAACAGCAACTTGGAAATGTATGCTGAATAATCCCTTTCCTCCCAATTTGCTTCTTGGTCATGATGCTTTGTGCAGGAATAGAAACCCTGACTAAGACACCCTCCAACCCACATATTATGATAGTAAGAGGGCTAGAGATTTGTTCCTAGTGTACAAGAGTACGAAGCAGGTCTCACAGATCACTAAGACCAGAGCTACTTTAGATGCACACCTCGCTGGGAACCCTGCCTGGGGTTAGACTCGCTGAGATCTTGATATCAGGAAAGTACCACTCCGCTCTAAGGCTCTACCCCTTGTTAGGACAGCTACTGTGCACATGCCTACCTCGTGTCTTCTGCTCCTGTGCTTTTCTTCTACTCCATAGCTGCTGCTTTAGTTTCAGCTTCTGTGCATAAAATAGTTTGACTGTGACTCCGAATCATGACTCATGACAGTTTCAGGATTTTCAACGTGTATTACTGAGACCCAACCACTTAATGCTTCCTATATTTTGAAAGAATTCTGATTGGCCCAGATGGTTCACTTTTAAGTGAAAAATGTGATTTTTCTTAAGTTAGTACACACAATAACTGTTTAAAAAACACAATACTGTTTGACAATTTCACACAGATGCTCACAAAACCTACTTCCCAAGAAGATAGGCACAAAATGAAATCCATCCCACTGTCTCGTTAACATATGCATTTTTTCCCACAGCAGTGCAACCAGAACTGGCATTTACACACTGCTCCAGAACATCTTTTCTTTTACTTTCAGTACATGAGTTAATTGATTTTATTGCCATTGCAGTATACCAAATATTCCAGGCCCTGAAATGAATCAAACTGTTCAATCACTTTTCTTTCTTAATCTCTGGTGAGGATTTGACAAGTAGCCTTTTTTCCAGCCCATCCATGTCCAGCATTCTCTGCATACACTTGTGTTTGCTTTTTGCTTGCTCGCTTTGGCTCATAGAAACACAAATATAGATATCATGACAGAAATCTGTGCACTATAACACAACTTGTGGTTACATTATACACTTTTGCTTACTAAGATATGAGCCATCTTTCCAGGGCAAGAAACATAGATCTCTACACATCACTGTTTATACATGTCTCATGGATATGCTGTTATTCTTCCAATTATTTCTCTAATAGTAGATACTGTGTTTACATTTTTATGATTAATGCTAAAATGAACATTTTTGTTCATCAAATTGGATAATGCTAAAATGAACATTTTTGTTCATCAAGTTGGATAATATTCTATAAGAATCACAGGTGTTCCAATGAGTTTCTCTCTATCTAAAATTATTTTAGTTAGCTCTTGTTGAAAAATAGAATCCCATTACAATCATATCATTTACAAAAAAAACAATTCACAGAAATAAACTATACAGTTCAATAAATTTTATTAATAAATAGAACTATGCAATCAACACCCTAAATCAAAGAAGCAAAATTTCTATCCCATTGGACAATATCATTTAAGGAAATCTCTTCCTTCAGAGAAAAATGCTCTCATTTCTAACTGTACGTTGATTATGCATGTTATTACATGGCATAAACATGGAATATCACAGTATGTATTTTCTTATGACCCAGATCTCTGGCCAGTATAACAACTTAAGATCTCCTGGTATGGTTATATGTCTACTATTCATTCTTTTTTATAACTGTGACTAACGAGTATATGTATGTATCACAGTAGAACCAGGATTCGGGATCACATTTAATTAATTCATGACTTGATTTAGAAGATGGTGCCCCTTCATAAAGACAACTAGGGCCCTTTCTCAGACAGGGGAGGTAAGGTAATGACGAATTGGGCTCCTGTCAGGATAGCTCCAGTGTGGGCACTCTCACTCCAGTCAGGGACACAAAGTCTGTCAATCAGAGACTGATGCTTCTGTCTGGGCTTTGTCTTCTAGGAACCGTGGGTGATTGGAAAAACCACTTTACTGTGGCCCAGAATGAGAGGTTTGACGAAATCTATAAGCAAAGGATGGGTGGAACCTCTCTGAACTTCTGCATGGAACTCTGATCAAGGTGTGAAGATATCAAGGACTAGAGTCTATCTGCAAGCCTCAACCTAGCCAAAGGAAGCTCTGGAAGCATACTGTAAATTCCAAGGCTGTGGCTCTGACTCTGTGTTGACCAACATCACATTTCAATTCATAAAAGCAGATCATGCCCAATGTATTCTTTCTCCACTATTCAGTATAAATCAGTAAGACAGCTTTAATGAGCTAATAAATAAATAATAAATAATGAAACTGGAGTAGTATAAATCTTATGTTGGCATTGTTCTGGAAGGTATAGTCTGGATTCTAACTCTGAAATAGCTACCTGAAGGGAAAACACACAAAAAATAGAGATCATCTAAATGAAAGTACATGAAACTCTAACCTTTTTACTGCTCAATCTGTTTTGCCTGGTTACAATAGAAAGAATCAGTTTGTGGACAGCTTGTTACAACATGGTCACTGGAACCTGTTCTACCTGGGATGAGGAGAGTGAGGAAAGGACTCTAAGAAGATTTCAGAAATCCAAACCTTAGTAAAGGAAGCCCTAGTTCTGGGTCATAAAGGAAACAGAAGAAAGGCATGAGGGTGGCTTTTGGGAAGCACAGATTGTGCCTTGAGTAAAGCAGAATGGAGGCTTGGTGCTCAGCTTGGACCCAATTGAGTTTTGATCTCCTGCCACCTCTTCTGAGGAGAAGCTTGTACTTTTGCCCACTTTGGCTGAGTCCACCTGTATTTGCTTGTCAGCATACTTACCCCCATCTCCCACTAGTTCCATGTCTTAGGCATCTCTTACTCCCAGTACCTGGGCAGTATGGGGCACACAGCATGTAGCATGAGTGAGTGATGGCACTGAAGACAGAGAGGCAAACATGTTTCAGATCACAAAATCTCAGCTTTCACCTTTTCACCTTAGTTGCAGAGAGCAGCAGTGCTAAGCTGGCAGCAGTAGGAGGAGCCTGTGTTGTGAGCAGGAATCCAGGGTATATATATATATATATATATATATATATATATATATATATATATATAGCATGAGCTAGAATGCCATTTGCTTTCTACCACTCAAACCTACACTTTTCCTAAAAGGCCGTGTGGTGCGGACTTGGACACAGCATGTGTTACTGCCAGCAAGAGCCATTAGAAGTATAGTGTAGTAGAAGTTAGTGTGTGGAAGCTGGGGAACTGGAACATGACCTGGAAGGAAATGAGTCCTCCAGGCCCTTGCTTTTCCTCTCCCTTTTCTCTTGCCCATGAAAAATTCAATAAAATGAGATGGACAGGTTTGCTCCGCCATGTACTTCTGTCATGATATTCTGTCCTTCTCTCTCCAGAATGTAAATTAGAAAACCAAGAGCTAAAATGAAGCTTTTGTCTTTATAAATTGCTTATCCCAGATACTTGTTATAGTGAAAGGAAGCTCACCAACACATACACAATGATGTGGCTATAAAATATTCCTCCTGGAAAATATCCTTAATTTTGTTGAACTTATAAGCAATTGTCTGGTTACTGCTGAAATCTGACTATATGTGCATAGGTAATTGACAACTTCTGTCTTATGAAAGATGTTTATATCCTACTTGTATTGTAATTTGTTATTGTTTGCTTCTAAGTCGTGAAGTTATTCAAAGTTTTTCTAGGTAGAGAATCCCTCTTACAATCCAAACCAAAGCGAAGTCACTATGTCTGCTTCCTTTTAAGGTTAAGTTCATAACATCCCAGAGTCACTCTATCCTATAAAAAGAACACCTTAGGTCTCCAACCATCTACTTGTGAACTGTAGATTTAAGGTAAACTGTGGAAACTTGTTAGTGTCAAATTTAATCATCATTTCACTTTGTCCTTCTGGGGGTTTCCTTTGTATTCAGAATTTAAAATAGCAGGACTTGAGATAAATTGTAAAACATACTGTGTTAGCTTTGTAAATACACAATTGTACTCATAATATACATATTGATAATTTTTAATTATTACTTCTAGAGACAAGATTTTTTTAGATTATAAATTTTTACAAGTATTTAACTGTGTTTTTAAAAGTATTTTTTTTAATGTTGATCAAAGGATTTATAAGTTTGGTAATGCTCAATAACAAGATGCCCAAACAATCAGAAGTGTAAACTAATGCACAACCTAGATATACCAACTATCTTTGACTGGTGGAAACACACGAACATCTGCCTCCATGTTTCTGTCTCTCTCTCTCTCTCTCTCTCTCTCTCTCTCTCTCTCTCTCTCTCTCTCTCTCCACCTAGCTCCTCCTCTCTTCCTCCTCCTCTTCCTCTCCTTACTCCTACCACCTTAGCTTCATCTACATATCACCCTTCCTGTTAAAATAAAACTTTTCTCTCAAAATACAATTAGAGAATAACTATACCAATTTGTGTCAGTAAGGTACAAGATAGACCTAATACCCAGTCTATCATTTTGTTGACTAACCAGAACCTCTTGTCATCTCTCCTAACTAAAACACTTAGTTCTGAACCTGGCTTTTTTCTTGGCTTTAGAATGAATATCAGTTGAAAACCATCCTCTCAAATCTTGTCTCTCAAAGTTATAGCTGGGATTGGCCATGAAACTATAAGTCTTCAACCCCATCAGAAATCTAGAATGACTGAGTTAACTGAAATTGTGGGAAGCACAAAGCATAGCTTCTAAATCTTAGCCAATTTATAGAGACCACTGAACACCTGGACAGTCCTTAAACCTCAAAACGTTGAAGCATCTGATCTTCAGCCTTCTGGCCCAGGATCATCTGAAAGACCTAGTGATGCAGAATTATTAAAAATTGATTGCTTTGTCTTAGCAGATATAATCAGTCGACTATTCTGCAAGTGTGTCCTTTTCTGGACAGTAAATTGTCTGGAGATGAAAAGAGGCAATTCTTGCCTAATGGATAGTCTCACCACAACTGGAGTAACTCCAAAGATGCTCAATTTCTTCTTAGAATCCAAGACAGGAAGCTGTCAGGAGCAGACAGGTCTCTAATCAAAATGAACATTAATACAGAAATGTTTGTAATGTCAATTCTGTGGACTTCTGATGTTTTGAAAACCAACTATCCATGTAAGGCAATCTTGACTGTTATCTGTTAGCTCCTCTCAGCTATTTCTAAATAAAATATAGAAAACACCCTAACAATAAACCCAGAGCCATGAATTTGCTATAGTCCCTTAACTCACAGGCTAACCATCTCAAATCAGTTAAAAAAGTTAAAGAAGGACTGGGTCTAAGCCTTGTATTCTTAACTGTGTTATGTAGGTACAATGTCTATGAGAGTAACAATATTAATCTCACTTTTATATCAATAAGAAACTCATACCAATGAAAAACTTAAATTTGAAATCGAAGTAAATTTTGTATCATTTAAGAAATTATAACTTTAGCTTAATAACAATTATACATATTTCTACCAATAGGTTATGGTTATGCAATGCATTCTAGCTATTCCTCCCTGTTCCAACAAACCCACTACTTTTCCCTAGAAAGACAGTTCAATATTAACCACCTCAGTCCCCAAGCCCAGGGAATAGAGGCACCAACTCTTCATTACCTTCTTCAAGCTGATTAAAGGCGTTGAGATATTAGAAGAGGGGCAGGGGGAAGAGTAAATTGATAAGCCTCTGATGCAGTGTCTTCACTGCATCCAGCTGGAATTCCAGGACATCAGAGGTTGGAGCAGGTCTGCTCAGCTTGCTTGATGAGTAGATACACCAAGGCTGTGTATTCTGCAATATACAACTTAGAGCCAAGAATCAATCAAGTAAATGAAACATTACATCAGAAGAGTAGTTAAGTAACTGTTAGAATTGTACTTTTATAAACATTTTAGTTTTATTAGCATTGACTTATTATTTTACTGACATGACTCTATACACAAATTTCAATAAAGTTTTAGTTACTCAATTTCTTTGCTATCAATCATTTATTTATTTCTATTCATTATAAATATTGAAAATAGGCTAGGTGCAGGAAAAGTGGGTATTAAAAATGATTCAGTCATAAGAATGGGCCAATTAATAAACTCTTGCAACCTTCCTCAGCAGCCTCTCCTGGTTCTGGTATCATAACATCTTGAGGTGTTTAAGGCTTCTTGGACTTTATGGTCATGCTCCATCCTTGGCCTTTTGGGGTACTGCTGAGGATCAGGGATCTTCTGTGGCAGTCTCAGTTCAGACTGAGTCCTTTTAAACAAATTTGCATGTCAGAAGTTAGAGCCTGTGATGGGTAGAGTTTTTCTCTCACTGTATGTTTCTATCATCCTACAGCAGAGCAGGGTGTCTGTAGCTAACAATCATAGCCTCTTTCTTAGCATATGCCTTGGCTAAAAATTTCATTTTCTCTTTTCCTTTTTTTAATTTATTTTTTATATTTTATTTACATTTCAGATGCCATCCCTTTTCCCCATTTCCCCTCCCTAGAAAACCCCTATCCCATGCCACCTTTTCCTTTTCACTTTTATACATTTTTAAAATGTTAATCAAAGGCTTTATAAGTTTGGTAATGCTCAATCAGAAGTGTAACCCAATACCCAACCTAGATACATAAACTATCTTTGACTGGTGGAGACACGTGAACATCTGCCTCCATGCCCCCCTCTCTTTCTCTCTTTCTCGCTTTCTCTCTTTCTCTCTCTCATCACCTAGCTTCACCCTTCCTGTTAAAATAAAACATTTTTCTCTCAAAATGCAATTAGAGCATAGTTATTCCTAATTGTACCAGTGAGGTACAAGATAGTCCTAATACCCAGTCCATCATCATTTTCTCTTTTCCTATTCAATAATCTGCAGGTTTTTAAAAAAAAAAAATCTTTCTGTCTAACAGTTGCTCTTTTTCACCATAGATGTAGACAAGAGAGTTAAAAAGAAGCCACACCAGAGCCTAAATGCTCTCTTGTCTTGAAATTACCTGTACCAACCAATTATTCCTTATTATTTGATTTAATTTTCGGTTTAAGTGCTCAATTCTTAGCATACATGCATGAAATACAAGTACACCTAAGTTCATAATAGAAGCATTTTTATACCTTGAATTATATATTGACCCTTACACATAGATAGTGGGAGACTTTAATACCCTGCTATCACCAACTGACAAGTCATTCAGACAAATCTAAAGAGAGAAATACCATGGCCAGGCAGTGGTGGCGCACGCCTTTAATCCCAGCACTTGAGAGGCAGAGGCAGGTGGATTTCTGAGTTCAAGGCCAGCCTGGTCTACAGAGTGAGTTCCAGGACAGCCAGGACTACACGGAGAAACCCTGTCTTGAAGAGAGAGAGAGAGAGAGAGAGAGAGAGAGAGAGAGAGAGAGAGAGAGAGAGAGAGAGAGAGAGAGAGAGAAATACCAGAGCTAACTGACACCATAAACCAAATCGATCTAACAAATATTTACAGAACAGTTTGCTTAAATACAAAAGAGTATACTTTCTTCTATGCACCTCATAGAACTTTCTCCAAAATTGATCACATAGTCAGACACAAAGTCTACACATGCAAGAAAATTAAAATAACTCTCTACATCCTGTCTACCATAAGAGAAAGCTGGATAGCAACAATAGAAAAAAGAAAAAAACAAATAAAAAACAGAGCTTACAACTCATGGTAAATGAAATAGTTACTACTGAACGAGAAGCAAGTCAAGCCAGAAATTAAGAAAAAAAAGTAAACACTTTCTAGAATTGAATGAAAATTATTCACTACATATTCATACTTATGGAACACAATGAAGGCAGTTCTAAGAGGCTAGTTCCTACCACTAAGTGAGACACAAAGAGCTGTTATATTAGTAACTGTGGGCATACCTGAAAGCTTTAGAGCAAAAGGAAGAAATCACAACCAAATAATGGAGACAGCAAGAAATAATCAAAATCAGGGCTGAAATAAATAAAATTAAAACAAAACACAAAGAATCGACATAACAAAAGGTTGATTCTTTGACAAATCAGCAAGATTGGCAAACCCTTAGCCAAATTAAAGACAGAGAGAAAATATCCAAATTAACATAATTAGAAATGAAAACATGCAGATAACAGAAACTAAGAAAATCCAGAGAATCATAAAGAATACATTAAAATTTTACACTACTCAAAAAGACTGAATTGTCTTAATATAAAATATATATTACATATGCTATATTATATATATCACCTATTACAGTTAATTAAAAATCAGATTGCAATTGAAACAACTCTAGAGTATATATCCAGACTGTTTCACTCTCCCATAAATACCACCCTACCTCTAAGTCCATATCTTCTCCTCAAGTGTTTCCTTCTTCCCCCTCACTCTCTCCCTTATAACTCCCTCATACCTTTTCTTTCACACTCCCTTTTTATACATAAATGCACATTCATTCACCAAACTTTTTTTAATCTTTAATCTTTTTTTACAGTCCAGTCACTATCCCCATTCCAGTCCACACTCCCACAGTTTCTCACTCCCATTCCTCCTCCCACCATCTCCAAGAGGATGTCCCCACCCACCCCAACCTACCCCCACTACACCCCACACCAACTGACCTCTCCATTCTCTGGAGTCTCAAGTCTTTTGAGTGGTGATTCTTCACTCACCAAGGTGAGACCAGGCCTCTGCTGGATATGCATCAAGGGCCAGTTAGTATATGCTGCCTCATTGGTGGCTCAGTGTCTGAGAGATCTCTGGAGTCTACGTCAGTTGAGACTGCTTGTCTTCCTCTGGGGTTGCCCTCCTCCTCAGCTTCTTCCAGCCTTTCCCTAATTCAATCACAGGGATCCTGACTTCAGTCCATTAGCTGGGTATAAGTATCTGTGTCTGTCTCAGTCAGATGCTTGTTGAATCTCTTAGAGGGCAGCCATGCTAGGCTCCTGTCTGTAAGCACACCATAGCATCAGAAATAGTGTCAAGGTTTAGAGCCTCCACTTGAGATGGATCCCAAGTTGGGCCAGTCACTGAACCTCCTTTCCTTTGGTCTCTTCTCTATATTTGTCCCTGCAGTTCTTTTAAACAAGAACAGTTTGGGGTCAGAGTTTTTAATTTTGGGGTGGCAACCCCATCCTTCACTTGATGCCCTGTCTTTCTACTGGTGGTGGACTCTACAAGTTCTCTCTCCCACTGCTTAGCATTTCATCTAAAATTCTTTGAATCCTGAGAGTCTCTCACCTCCCAGGTCTCTGGTACATTCTAGAGGGTCCCTCCACCTCCCACCTCTTAAGGTTGTCTGTTTCCATTCATTCTGCTGGCCCTCAGGACTTCACTCCTGTTTCCCCACCCCCCCCAATACCTGATCATGTTCCCCTTTTCCCCTCACCTTCCCCTCTCCCACCCAGATGCCTCCCTTGCTCTACACCCTTCTTCCCCATGATTGCTTTCTTCTCCCTCCCAACTGGGATTGAAGCATCCTCACTTGGTTCCTTCAGCTTGTTAACCTTCTTGAGTTCTGTGGATTGTATCATGGGTATTCTGTAAGTTTTGGCTAATATCCATTTATTAGTAAATACATACCATGAATGTCCTTTGGGGTCTGATCTCCCTCACTCAAGATGATATTTTCTAGTTCCATCCATGTGCCTACAAAACTCATGATATCCTCATTTTTAATAGCTGAATACTATTCCATTGTGTAAATGAACCACATTTTCTGTATCCATTCTTCCATTGTGGGACATCTGGGTTGTTTCCAGCTTCTGTCTATCACAAATAAGGCTGCTATAAACATAGTTGATCATGCACTCCTGTAGCATGGTGGCATCTTTTGTGTAAATGCCCAAGAGTGGTATAGCTAGATCTTCAAGTAGAATTATTTCAAATTTTCTAAACCTACAGATTGATTTCCAGACTGGTTGTATCAGTTTGTAATCCTACCAGCAATAGAGGAGTGTTCCTTTCTTCACATTCTCAACAACATGTGCTGTCACTTAAATTTTTACCTTAGCCATTCTGATTAGTATACAGTGGAATCTCAGAGTCATTTTGATTTGCATTTCCCTGATGACTAAGGACTTTGAACATTTCTTTAAGTGCTTCTTACTTCATTCAAGATTCCTCTGTTGTGAGTAATCGGCCCTTAATAATTCTGCATCACTAAAGTCTGTCACATGATCCTGGGCCAGAAGGCGGAAGAACAGATGCTCCAACGTTTTGTAGTAGAGGGAGTGTCCAGGTGTTCAGAGGTCTCTACAAATTGGTTAAGGTTTAGAAGCTATGCTTTGTGCTTCCCACAATTATATTTAACTCAGTCATTCTGGATTTCTGATGGGGTTGAAAACTTATAGTCTCATAGCCAATCCTGGCTATTTACCTTGAGAGAAAAGATTTGAGAGGATGGTTTTCAGCTGACATTCATTCTAAAGCCAAGAAAAAAGCCAGGTTCAGAACTAAGTGTTTTAGTTAGGATAGATGGCAGAGGTTCTGGTTAGTCAACAAAATGATGGACTGGGTATTAGGACTATCTTGTACCTCACTGGTACAAATTGGCATAATTATGCTCTAATTGTATTTAGAGAGAAAAGTTTTATTTTAACAAGAAGGGTGATATGTAGGAGGAGCTAAGGTGGGAGGAGTACTGAGAGGAAGAGAAGGAGTAAGGAGAGGAGGAGAAGCTAGGTGATGAGAGAGAGAAAGAGGGGGGAGACAGGGAGGCAGATATTCACATGTCTCCACCAGTCAAAGATAGTTGATATACCTAGGTTGGGTAGTGGGTTACAGCACTCATTGAGCATTACCAAACTTATAAAGCCCTTGATTAACATTTTTAAAAAAGTGTATAAATGCAAAAAGGGAAAAGGGGCATAGGATAGGGGTTTTCTAAGGGGGGGGATGGGGAAAGGGGATGGCGTCTGAAGTGTAAATAAAATATCCAATAAAAAATGAAAAAAAAAAAAACAAAGATTCCTCTGTTGTGAATTCTTTGTTTAGTTCTATACCCCATTTTTTTATTGGGTTGTTTGGTTTTTGTTGGTTAGCTTCTTGCATTCTTTCTATAATTTGGATATTAGCCCTCTATCAGATGTGGAGTTTATGAAGTTTTTTCCCAATCTATAGGTTGCTGATTTGTCCTATTGACTATGTCTTTTGCCACACAAAAGCTTTTCAGTTTCATGAGTCCCCATTTATCAATTCTTGATCTTAGACCAGAGCCATTGGAATTCTGTTTAGGAAATTCCCACTCCTGAGCCATTGAGTTAGAGGCTCTTTCTCAATTTCTCTTCTGTTAGATTGAGTATATCTGGTTTTATGTTGAGATTCTTGAACCACTTAGACTTAAGCTTTGTGCAAGGTGACAAATGTAGTTCTATTTTCATTTTTCTACATACCAACTGCCAAGTTGACCAGCATCATTTATTAAAGATGCTTTCTTTTTTTCCATTGTGTATTTCTGGCTTCTTTGTCAAAGATCAAGTGTCCATAAGTGTGTGGTTTTATTTCTGGGTCTTCAATTCTATTCCATTGATCAACCTGTCTGTCTGTGTACCAAGACCATGTAGTTATTATCATTATTGCTCTGTAGTACAGCCTGAGATCAGGGACAGTGAATCCCCCAGAAGTTCTTTTATTGTTAAGAATTGTTTTCGCTATTCTGGGTTTTTTACTTTTCCAGATAAATTTGAGAATTGCTCTTTTCATGTCTTTGAAGAATTGTGTTGGGATTTTGATGGGAATTGCATTGAATCTGTAGGTTGCTTTTGGTAGGATGGCCATTTTTACTGTGTTAATTCTGCTGATTCATGAGCATGGAAGATATCTCTATTTTCGAATGTCTTCTTCAATTTCTTTCTTTGGAGACTTGAAGTTCTTGTCATACAGATATTTCACTAGTTTGATTAGAGTTATGCCAAGATATTTTATATTATTTGTGACTATTGTGAAGGGTGTTGTTTCTCTATTTTCTTTCTTAGTCTACTTACCAGTTAAATAAAGGAAGGCTACAAATTTGATTTAATTTTATATCCAGCCACTTTGCTAAAGTTGTTTATCAGCTGTGGAAGTTCTCTGGTAAAATTTTTGGGTCACTATGTATACTATCACATCATCTGCAAATAGTGATACGTTGACTTTCTCTTTGCCAAGTTGTATCCACTTGATCTCCTATTGTTGTCTAATTGCTCTAGTTAGAACTTCAAGTACTATATTGAATAGATAGGGAGAGAGTGGACAGTCTTGGATAGTCTATGATTTTAGTGGGATTGCTTCAAGTTTTTCTCCATTTAGTTTGATGTTGGCTACTGGTTTTCTGTATATTGCTGTTCCTATGTTTAAGTATGGGCTTTGAATTCTTAATCTTTCCAAGACTTTTAACATAAAGAGATGTTGGATTTTGTCAAATGCTTTTTCAGCGTCTAATGACATAATCATGTGGCTTTTTTCTTTGAGTTTGTCTATATAGTAAATTACTTTGATGAATTTCTATATATTGAGCCATTCCTGTATCCCTAGGATGAAGCCTACTTGATCATGGTGAATGATCATTTTGATGTGTTCTTGGATTTAGTCTGTGAGAATTTTATTGAGTATTTTTGCATCGATGTTCATAAGAGAAATTGCTCTGAAGTTCTCTTTCTTTTTTGGGTCTTTGTGTGGTTTTGGTATCAGCATAACTGTGGCTTCATAGGATGAATTGGGTAGTGTTCCTTCTGTTTCTATTTTGTGGAATAGTTTGAAGAGTATTGGTATCAGGTCTTCTTTGAAGGTCTGATAGAATTCTTCAGTAAACCCATTTGGTCTTGAGTTGTTTTTTTTTTTTTTTTTCAGTTGGGAAACTTTTAATGATTGCTTTTATTTCTTTTGGGTTATGGGAGTGTTTATATGGTTTATCTGATACTGATTTAACTTTGTTGTTGGGTCTAGAAAATTATCCATTTCATCTAGATTTTCCAGTTTTGTTGAGTATAGGCTTTTGTAGTAGGATCTAATGATTTTTTGAGTTTGCTCAGTTTCTGTTGTTATGTCTCCCTTTTCAGTTCTGATTTTAGTAATTTGGATACTGTCTCTGTGCCCTCTGGTTAGTCTGGCTAAGGGTTTATCTATCTTGTTGATTTTCTCCAACCAGTTCCTGGTTTTGTTGATTCTTTGGATAGTTCTTTTTGTTTCTACTTGGTTGATTTCAGCACTGAGTTTGATTATTTCCTTCTGTCTACTCCTCTTGGGTGTACTTGATTCTTTTTGTTCTAGAGCTTTCAGGTTTGCTGTTAGGCTGCTAGGGTATGGTATCTCCAGTTTCTTTTTGTAAGCACTCAGAGCTATGACTTTTCCTCTTAGCACTGCTTTTATTGTGTCTCATAAGTTTGGGTATGTGGTGCCTTCATTTTCACTAAATTCTAAAAAGTTCTTAATTTATTTCTTTGTTTCCTCCTTAACCAAGTTATCACTGAGTAAGGTGTTGTTCAATTTCAATGTATATGTGGACTTTCTGTTGTTTTTGTTGTTAATGAAGATGAGCCTTAGTCCATGGTGATCTGATAGGAAGACTTGGATCATTTCAATCTTCTTGTATCTGTTGAGGCCTGTTTTATGACCAATTACATGGTCAGTTTTGAAGAAGGTACCATGAGGTGCCGAGAAGCTATATTCATTTGTTTTAGGATGAAATGTTCTATAGATTCTGTTAAATCCATTTGGTCCGTCACTTCTGATAGTTTTACTGTGTCTCTGCTTAGTTTCTGTTTCCATGATCTGTCCATCGATGAGAGTGGGGTGTTGAAGTCTCCCACTATTATTGTGTGAGGTATGATGTATACTTTGAGCTCTAGTAAAATTTCTTTTATGAATGTGGGTGCCCTTGCATTTGGAGCAGAGATGTTCAGAATTAAGAGTTCTTGGTATATTTTTCCTTTGATGAATATGAAGAGTCTTTCCTTATCTTTTTTGATAACTTTTGGTAGAAAGTCAATTTTGTTTGATATTAGAATGGCTACTCCAGCTTGTTTCTTTGGACAATTTCCTCAGAAAATTGTTTTCCAGCCCTTTACACTGAGGTAGTGTCTGTCTTTGACATTGAGGTGCATTTCCTGTATGCAGCAAAATGCTGGGTCCTTTTTAAATATGCAGTCTGTTAGTCTATGTCTTTTTTATTTAGAGAATTGAGTCCATTGATGTTAAAAGATATTAAAGAATAGTGAATGTTGCTTCCTGTTATTTTTGTTGTTAGAGGTAAAATTATGTTTGTGTGACTATCTTCTTTTAGGTTTGTTGAAAGAAGATTACTTTCTTGCTTTTTCTATGGTGTAGTTTTTCTCTTTGTGTTGGAGTTTTCTATCTAGTATCCTTTGTAGGGCTGGAATTGTGGCAAGATATTGTGTAAATTTGGTTTTCTAATGGAATATCTTGGCCAGAGACCAGGTTCAGCTAGAAGTCAAATCCTCACCCACAGCTAGATGTCAGGTCCTGAAAGGTCCTCCCTCCCATACAGCCAAATACAATACAAAGGCTAGGTATCAGGGTCTGCTATGTTCCCAATCTGGAGTAGCCAAATTCCACATACATAA
This sequence comes from Arvicanthis niloticus, assembly GCF_011762505.2. Taxonomy (NCBI): domain Eukaryota; kingdom Metazoa; phylum Chordata; class Mammalia; order Rodentia; family Muridae; genus Arvicanthis; species Arvicanthis niloticus. The sequence continues at coordinate 61,642,711 of NC_047674.1, read as the reverse complement.
ATACATAAATACAAGGGGGGTGGTAAAAAGTGGGTAAAGAGAGAAGTGAGACAGGAGAAAGAACAGAAGAGCCAGAAGAGAACAGAAGAAAGGGGAAGGGAGTCAGATCTGGTAGGTATCCTCTTGACCATAACCAAGGCTGTCCTACACACACACACACACACACACACACACTACAGATCTAGATGCCAGGATCTGGTAGATTTCCCACTGCATTATAGCCAAAACCCTCCACACAGAGTAAGGTTTTAGTTCCTGCAAAATAACCCCACCCTTAAAGCCAGTGCAATCCTGTGCATAGATAGGTTTCATGCCCTGCTCAGAATCCCCTCTTCTACAGACAGTGCCATATATACACACATGGATGGTGTTAGGCCATGTGAAGTGTTCCCAACTTGACTAGGTATCATTTCCTGAATGTCATCCCCTCACATAACTTATGTACATATATACAGGTAGATGTCAAGACTTTCTATATATGCCATACCCTACACTGAAAGCCACATATGACTATATATCAGTTCCTGGTAACTTCCCTTGAATATACAGTCAAATCTGGAGCATATAGCCCTGAATATACACAAAGGACTAGGTGTCAGGGCCTCCTTGATACTCCTTTCCTACAGCCAAAGTGCCAACTCTCTTTCTCTCTCTCTCTCTCTCTCTCTCTCTCTCTCTCTCTCTCTCTCTCTCTCTCTCTCTCTCTTCTTTCTCTATCTCCCCTACCTTCCCCACACACCCAGAGCACTAGGTATCATCACCTACAAGGTGCCCCGTCTCCTGCAGACAAAGCCCACACATGCATAACTAGGCATCAAGGCCAGCTAGGTATTCCCTGCTCATTTTACACAGAAAGTTCCATATACAGTGTTGTGCTTTGAATATGCTTGGGTCTTGAGAAGTAGCATTATTAGGAGGTGTGGTCTTGTTGGAATAAGTGTGGCCTTGTTGGGGGAAGTACATTGTTGTGGTGGTGAGCTTTGAGGTCCTATGCTCAAGCTCCATACAGTGTGGAAAAAGTCTCTGCCTGGCTGCCTTCAGATAAAAATGTAGAACTCTCAGTTCCTCCATCACCAAGTCTGCATGCATAATTTTATGCTTCCCACCATGATAATAATGAACTGAACTTCCAAAACTCTAAGCAAACCCCAACTAAATGTTTCCCTTGATAAGAGTCGCCTTGACCATGATGTCTTTTCAAAAAAAAAAAAAAAATGAAACCCTAACTCACAAACTGAATCCAGGAATACATCAAAAACATCAAGACCAAGTAGGCTTTATCACAGGGATGCAGGGATGGTTCAATACATGAAAATCCATCAATGAATGGTACTGGTCTGACTAGATGTTTGCACATAGAAGAATGTAAATTAAACCATATCTATCAACCTGAACAAAACTCAAATCCAAATAGATCAAAGACCTCAACGTAAATCTAGCTGGACTGCCTTATCTGGTCTCAGTGGGAGAGGAGTGAAAATCTGTACTCTTATTTAGGGTAATAGGAACATCTACTATATACTTTATTTATATTCACTATAAAAACCTTACCTTTCTTGAAAAAAATCATTTTGGGGGTTTCAATGCAATCCATCATATAAACAAACTGAAAGAAAAAAATCACATGATTATCTCTCTCCTTAGACACTGGGAAAGCCTTTGATGAAATCCAAAACCTCTTCATGTTAAAGGATTTAAAGATTTCAGGGATACAGGGAACAAACCTAAGCATAATCAATGCAATATACAGCAAGCCATTAGCCAACACCCAACTAAAATGGAGAGAAACTTACAGCATTTCCACTAAAATCAGGGACAATACAAGGCTACCTACTCTCGCCCTATATATTCACTATAATATCTGAAGTTCTAGCCAGAGCAATACGATGACTAAAGACTATCAAGGGTATACATATTGGGAAGGAGGAAGTCAAAGTATGGCTATTTGCAAATGATATGATAGTGTATATATAAGCTATCAAAATTCTATCAGAGAACCCCTACAACTGATAAACACCTTCAGCAAAGTGGCTAAACACAGTATTAACTCAATAAAATCAGGAGCTCTCTTGTACAAATGATAAAAGAGCTGAGAAAGAGATTCGGTATTGACACCCTTTAAAATAGCCATGAATGACACAAAATATCTTCGTATGACTCTAACCAAGCAAGGGAAAGATCTGTATAACAAGAACTTAAAGTCACTGAAGAAAAAAATTTAAGAAGATATCAGAAGATGGAAAAATCTCCCATGATCTTAGATCAGTAGGATAAACGTAGTGAAGATGGCCATTTTACCAAAAGCAATCTACAGATTCAGTGGAATCCCCATCAAAATTCCAAAACAATTTTCTATAGACTTTGAAAAACCAATTCTCAACTTCATATGGGGAAAAAAAACAGAATGGCTAAAACAATCCTGAATAATAAAAGAACTTTGGATGAATCACCATCCTGATCTTAAGCTGTACTACAGAGCAATAGTGATAAGAGAACAAAAACAAACAAACAAAAAACACTGCAAGGTATTAGTACAGGAATAGTCACATTGACCAATGGCATTGAATTGAAGATTCAGAAATAAATCCACACACATATGGACACTTCATTTTTGCTAAAGAAGCCAAAACCATACAATGGAAAAGTGAAAGCATCTTCAACAAATGGTGCTGGACTAACTGAAAGTCTACATGCACAATAAAAATACATCTATATTTATCACTCTGCACAAAACTCAAGCCCAAGAAAATGAAGGTCCTCAGCATAAAACCAGATACACTAAGTCTCACAGAAGAAAAAATAGGAAATACCCTTGAATGCATTGCTACAGGAGACGGTTTAACCCTCAGAACACCAATGACTCAAGCTCTACAGTCAACAATTGACTTCATGAAACTATAAAGCTTTTGAAAGGCAAAGGACACTATCAATAGAACAAATCGGTAGCCTACAAATTGGGAGAGTATCTTCACCAACTCTACATCTGACAGAGAGCTAATACCCAAAATTTACAAAGAACTCAAGAAGAAAGACACCAACAACCCAAATAACCCAATTTAAAAATGGAATACAAAGGTAATCAGAGAATTCTCAACAAAGAAATCTCCAATGGCAGAGAAGCTCTTCAAGAAATGTTCAAGATAGTTAGTCATCGGGGAAATGAAAATGATTCTGAGATTCTACCTGACACCCATCAAAATGGATAAGATCAAAAATTAAAGGGACAGTACATGCTGGAGAGAATGTGGAACAAGGGGAGCATTTCTCCATTGCTGGTGGGAGTGGAAACTTGTACAACCACTCTGGAAATCAATTTGGTGGTTTCTCAAAAAATTGTGAAGTTTTCTACCTCAAGGCCCAGCTATACCACTCTTGGGCGTATACCCAAATGATGCTCCACTATCCCACAAGAACTCTTGTTCAACTACATTCATAGAGCTTTATTTATAAAAGCCAGAAACTGGAAACAACCTAGACTTCCCTCAACTGAAGAATGGATAAAGAAACTGTGGTTGACTTACACAGTGGAATAGTATTCTGGTATTAAAAGCAAGAAAATCATGGATTTTGCAGGCAAATGGAAGGAACTAGAAAATATCATCCTGAGTGCGGCAACTCATACCAAAATAACATTAAGGTATGTATTCACTTATAAGTGGATACTAACCATAAAATACAGGATACCTGTGCTACGCTCCAGAGACCCCCAAAGAAGCTAAACAAGATGGAAGGCACAACCAAGGATGCTCGAATCTCAAAAGGGGGAATAAAATAATCTTGAGAGGCACATGGAGGGGGAAAGTGGGTGGGAGAGAAGATGAAGAGGGTAACATTAGGGGAAGTCAGGTAGAGGAGCAGGCGAGAGAACAGAAATTGGTGAGGGAAGGTGGGGTGCATTTCTAGGAAGTGCTAGAGAGCTGAGATGAGGTGAGGTGGCCTGAGAGAGTCTATGAGGGTAACTGTAGCTGAGACTCTTAACAGTAGGAATATGAGAAGAGGATTAATTCGTCACCAACAAGTTTCCACAGTTTACCCCTAATCTACTGTTAATCAGTACTTGGTTTAAGACACAAGTAGCTCCTTAAATAAGCTGGAGTGACTCTGGGGTGTTATGAATGCAACCTTGAAAGGACAAAGGTATAGGAACTTCTGTTTGGTTTTGATTTTAAGAAGGGACTCATTGCCTACAGAAACTCTGAATTACTTCACTATAAGTGTGAAGAAGACGTAGACACAAACAACAAAAATTTACAATCTAATTAGGATATAAACATCTTTCATATGACAGAAGTTGTCAATTATGTATGCACATACAATTAATTCTCAGCAGTAACCAAACAATTGTCTGTAAGTTCAACAAAATTAAGGATGTTTCCCAGTATTTTATAGCTTTATTTTAAAAGCTTTATTTTAGCTCTTGGTTTTGGAATTTACATTCTGGAGAGAGAAGGACAGAATATCATGACAGAAGTACATGGCAGAGCAAACCTGTCCACCTCATTTTATTGACTTTTTCATGGGCAAGAGAAAAGGGAGAGGAAAAGCAAGGGCCTGGAGAACTCATTTCCTTCCAGGTCATGTTCCAGTTCCCCAGCTTCCACACACTAACTTCTACTACACTATACTTCTAATGGCTCTTGCTGGCAGTAACACATGCTGTGTCCAAGTCTGCACCACATGGCCTTTTGGGAAAAGTGTAGGTTTGAGTGGTAGAAAGCAAATGGCATTCTAGCTTATGCTATATACCCTGGATTCCTGCTCACAACACAGGCTCCTCCTACTGCTGCCAGCTTAGCACTGCTGCACTCTGCAACTAAAGTGAAAAGGTAAAAGCTGAGACATTGTGATCTGAAACATGTTTGTCTCTCTGTCTTCAGTGCCATCATTCACTCATGCTACATGCTGTATGCCCCACACTGCCCAGGTACTGGGAGTAAGAGATGCCTAAGACATGGAACTAGTCGGAGATGGGGGTAAGTATGCTGACAAGCAAATACAGGTGGACTCAGCCAAAGTGGGCAAAAGTACAAGCTTCTCCTCAGAAGAGGTGGCAGGAGATCAAAACTCAATTGGGTCCAAGCTGAGCACCAAGCCTCCATTCTGCTTTACTCAAGGCACAATCTGTGCTTCCCAAAGGCCACCCTCATGCCTTTCTTCTGTTTCCTTTATGACCCAGAACTAGGGCTTCCTTTACTAAGGTTTGGATTTCTGAAATCTTCTTGGAGTCCTTTCCTCACTCTCCTCATCTCAGGTAGAGCAGGTTCCAGTGACCATGTTGCAACAAGCTGTCCACAAACTGATTCTTTCTATTGTAACCAGGCAAAACAGATTGAGCAGGAAAGACGTTAGAGTTTCATGTACTTCATTTAGATGATCTCTATTTTTTGTGTGTTTTCCCTTCAGGTAGCTATTTCAGAGTTAGAATCCGAGCTATACCTTCCAGAAGAATGCCAACATAAAATTTATACTACTCCAGTTTCATTATTTATTATTTATTTATTAGATCATTAAAGCTGTCTTACTGATTTATACTGAATAGTGGAGAAAGAATACATTGGACATGATCTGCTTTCATGAATTGAAATGTGATGTTGGTCAACACAGAGTCAGAGCCACAGCCTTGGAATTTACAGTATGCTTCCAGAGCTTCCTTTGGCTAGGTTGAGGCTTGCAGATAGACTCTAGTCCTTGATATCTTCACACCTTGATCAGAGTTCCATGCAGAAGTTCAGAGAGGTTCCGCCCATCCTTTGCTTATAGATTTCGTCAAACCTCTCATTCTGGGCCACAGTAAAGTGGTTTTTCCAATCACCCACGGTTCCTAGAAGACAAAGCCCAGACAGAAGCATCAGTCTCTGATTGACAGACCTTGTGTGCCTGACTGGAGTATGGAGTGCACTGGAAGTGTCCTGACAGGAGCTCAATTTCTCCCCTGTCTGAGAAGAAGTCCTAATTGTCTTTGGCTTCTAAATCAAGTGATCAATTAATTCAACGTGTCCTGGCTCTACTTTGGTACTTACATATACTAGATAGTCATAGTTATAAAAGTAAACAAATGATAGATATATAATCATACCAGAAGATTTTAAAATGTTATATTGGCCAAAGATCCTGGACATAAGAAAATACATAATCTGATGTTCCATGTATATTTGATCTAAGAGAAAGCAAAATAAACCTACAGTGAGAGATAAAACATTGTTTTCTGCAGGAAGAGATTGCTTTAAAAGGATATTACCAGATATTGCCCAAGGTGATGGAATTCTTTGCTTCTTTGATTCAGGTACTGATTGAATAGTTTTCTTTGTTTATAGAAATTTATTGAACTGTAGAGTTAATTTCCTTGAATTGATTTTTATGTAGATTGCATTGTTAGAATGAGATACTATTTTTCAACAAGCACTGATTAAAATAATTTAAGACAGGGAGATACTCTTTGTAATATCTATGATTCTTGTGGAAATTTTCCAATTTGATAAACAAAAATGTTCATTATAGCATTGATCATATAATATAAACATAGTATTTGTAGTTTCTATAATTAGAGAAATAATTTGATGAGCAACAGTATGTCTAAAACTCATGTACAAACTGTGATGTGTAGAGATTTGTGTTTCTTGTCCTGGAGAGATGGCTCATATCCTAGTAAGGAAAATTGTATAATGTAACCACAATTTGTGTTATAGTGCACAGATTTCTGTCATGGTATCTATGTTTGTGTTTCTTTGAGCCAAAGTGAGCAAGCAAAGAAGCAAACACAAGTGTATACAAAGAATGCTGTACATGGATGGGCTGGGAAAAAAAGGCTACTTGTCAAATCCTCACCAGAGATTAAGAAAGAAAAGAGGTAGAAGTGTTTGATTTGTTTCAGGATCTGGGATACTTGGTATACTGCAAGGGCAATGAAATGAATTAACTTATATGCTCAAAAGAAAAGATGTTCTGGAGCAGTGTATAAATGCCAGACCTGGTTACACTGCCGTGAAAAAGAGAGATATATGCTAATGAGGCAGAGAGAAGGGCTTCATTCTGTATCTAGCTTATTGCAAGGAGATTTAGTGAGGATCTATGTGAAATAGTATTGATTTAACAATTATTTGATGTATTAATTTAAAAATATAATAATTTTCACTTAAAACTGGACCAACAGGGCCAATCAGAATTCTTTCAAATTCGAGAAAACATTAAGAGGCTGGGTCACAGTAATACATGTTTAAAGTCCTGAAACAGTCAAGATTCATTATTCATCGTCAAACTAATTTATGCACAAAAGCTGAAACAGGGCAGCAGCTATGGAGTAGAAGAAAGGCACATGAGTGGAAGTCAGAAATTGTACATGTAGACACTAGCTATACTAACAAGAGGTAGAGCTTTACAGCAAAGTGGTACCTGCCTAGTTTCAAGATCGCAGCTCTGATCAGTCTAACCTCAGGCAGGGTTCCCATTGAGGTGTGCACCAAGGATAGCTCTGGTCTTAGTTGTCTGTAAGACTTGCTTTGTAGAGTCCCTTGTACAGTAGGAATAAATCTATAGCCTTCTTAGAATCATAATATGTGGAGTGGAGGGTGACGGTCTAGAATTAGAGATAAAGAAGCCCCACAAACCTTTTCTCATGAAAGGGGAAATGGACTGGTCCAGGATAGATTTGGGGACGGTAGAACGATTGGTCATAGGATTCTCTTTCATTTTCTCAAATGATGTCTCCAGGACAATTTTATCCAAAACATCTTCATCTAAATTCTTTCCCATAAACTGCATTACCTTCTGGATTTCATGCTTTGGGTCCTGTGAGTGACAGTAACATTAAGTTGAACTGGAAGAGAGTTTTCATGCTATCATGTGTTTCCAAACATCACTGTCAGAACCACATTCCTAAGGAGACTTCCCTCCTCCTGATTCTGAAGCAGTAATTTACTTACCCTCTTTATATCTTCATAGAAGAGGAAGAGAATCTGGTATTTGCCTCGAATGTCCCACCATCCTTTCACATGGTCAAACCAGGATCCCCAACTTACTGTAACAGACAAGAACAGTTTGCATGTCCACAAACTTAGGAGAGTCAGATAGTTGGGCTGCCTTTTTCAGTTGTTGCTGTTGTTTTGGTTTTAGTTTTGTTTTCTTTTGGTTTTTAAGCTTAAAGTACATCAAAGAAGGAAAAATTCTGTATCAGATACATCTCAAGGGTACCGAACTGATTGATTCTGAAATAATGTATTTTCGGTCAGTCTTGATGTTTTCCCTTAATATGATAATTAAATTGGCATCATGTTGATTATGCATAGTCACTTGCACCCTCGTTATGACAGTGACACATGGGCTGAGGGAAGTCTATAGACCAGGAATCCACAAATAAAGGCTTTTAAAATAAGTACCGGACACTTTGGGGAGTCAACTCTCATGAGTAGCTCTCCCAACTCAGCCTCATTGGAGTAAAAACACAGGGGCACAGAGCATTTTTATTTACCTTTTCCATTGATGAAGGTTTCAAAATATTCATTCCAGGTGCCTGGATCTGGGAGCACCTGGCTCATCCTGTAGAAGTGGTAGTAGGAAACCATGCAGTCTTTAGCATTTCGAGCCACATAGAGGAACTTTGGAGAAGAGAGGTGGGTTAAAGGGACACAAAACCGCGAGGTTCTGAGTTCTTGCTCTGGCTGAGTCCTCTTGGGGAATGCTCAGCTCTCCTGCCCTGGCAGCAAGACTCAGTCTAGAGCACTGTTGCCCACTATGCTGCGTCCAGCCCAGCCCTAACTCATTAACAGTTACCTCAATTCTTGACTCCCCCTTCGTTACCAGGGGATAACTCCTCCTCTACAAACTCTGACCTGTTACCAAACTAAGAAGCCAATGAGCCTTCCAGAAGAAACCTCGGTTTGGTTTCTGGGAAAGCAATAGCTCCACCTGGTGTTTCGATGTGAAGTAGCACCATGGATCCTACACACTGTGAGCATAAACTTTCTTCCATAATGATCACTTTTGAATCTGTGTGTTTTCACACAGAATAAACAAATGCCAGGTGCATTTGAATAAGAGCCCTACTGGGAGACCTTGTCACCTTGCTAGACACCTAGACAATGGTTTCTCCAAGTCAACGTACTGCTGTGCTCCAATGGGAAGAATTTTCTACAGTTTTGGTTTAATTTTTTTTTCACTTGAATTCTTGAACTTTGTACCTCAAGTTGTCTTTCATTTCAGTATTTCCTGACATCTTATGAACGTCTTCTTTCCTTCACATGTATGTGACTACTACGCACATCACATGACTTTTGCCTTTCCTCAGCCCTCATTCATCCCCTTTCCAAGTTCATACATTTCTCTACTCAGATGCACATAGTCTGGGAGTTAGGCTAGATCTGGTTTTTAATTTTCAGTGTTTTATATATAAGTCTCTAAATATGTATATATTAAACATACATATATAATATATACATATATGCCTGTGCAATTATGAAACACCATTTTTATTTGCCTGGCACTCTTAATGGATAAGTTGGCTGGCTATCAGAGATTTATCGGTAGTTTTTACTAGATGTTTGTGAGTCCTACCTTTGTAATATTATCTTTTTGTTCTGATTTGTTTCTTGACCTCAAAGCCTCACCCAGGCTTACACTATGCTCTGCCTAGAACTCTCTCTGCTGGGAACACCAGCTGACAGACTCAAGAGAGCTTGCCCAGTCAGTTTCTGCTTCATGCTTTGAGGACCTGATCTGTTGTCTGTCCTTTTGTCTGTTTATCTCTCTCCATCCTTCCATCTACCTGTTGCTTGCTATTTATTCTTTTTTGTTTGTTATATATACTTAATAAACTCACTCATTCAAAACTGAAAATATAGCCACTGAAGATTATTCTCTGTACCACAGAGCTCAACTCTTCCACCTATGTATACATGGAGGATGCTTGACCATTGTACCTCTGCTCTCTCTCCTCATTCGTCTATTTCCTTGTGCTTAGACTTTATTCCAGACCCTGTGCAAACATTAAAATTAATGTTGCTGAATTACCCAGGGCATCAAATACCACTGCACAGCTCCCGGATAATTATGCTTTTCTAAATTTTTTTTCCATTTTATTTCTTGTAACTTACGAATTTTTGTCAACTTACTTGATCTCAGTTGGACAACACTAAGGAGGCGTTCCTCAGTGGTTTCCTGATAGCTGGACTCAGTAATGCCAGAAATAGATTTGTCATTCCTCACACAGCTTTACTGACAGTAGACAAGTAATTTGATCATGGGAGTCTCAACTATACTCCTGCTATCTAGAAATATTTTAGTCCTTTTAAAAGGTGGATTGGAAGACATGCAACTGTGTAATTTTTCTATAGTTTACTTTTCCCTAATAAAAAATAAATTTTGGTATATATGAAACAGGTAAAAAACAGAAATATTTTAGTCCTTTAAATGATCCTTAAATTTTAAATTATGTAATGATTTTATGTATATTGATGTTTTGCCTGTTTGTATGAACATGCTCAATGTGCATGAAGTACCCACAGAAACCAGAAGAGGGTATCAGATCCCCTAGAACTAAAGTTTCAGACAGTTGTAAACCTCCACATTGGTGCTGGAATCTAAGTCTGTGTCCTCTAGAAGAACAGCCACTGAACCATTTCCTCCATCCTTTTTTGTCTTTCTCTATTTCCCACTTAGAAAAAGAATACCCCCTTTTGGCTGGGGCAGACACCTAGCTGGTCTGCTCCTGTGAAGACACCATATCCTGAGCCATCCTAGAGGAAACACTGCATTCAAAGCAGAAAGATTTCAGGATCCCAGAAGCAGCCTGAGTCCCAGGAGCTCTTCCAACCAGAAGCTTGGGATCATAGGATCACAAAGACATCTGGGCTCTAAGGAGTTCTGACATAAGCAAGATAACTGAAAAGACAGGCTCCAGTAAGAGACAATGAGTATGGGTAGCACTACAGTTAACAAGATGGCTAAAGGCAAGTACAAGAACATAAGCAATAGAAAACAAAGTTACCTTACATCATCAGACCCAGTTCTCCCACCATAGCAAGTCCTGGAAACCCCATCACACCAGAAAAGCAGGATTCGGAATTAAAATCACTTCTCATGATGACGGTAGAGGACTTTAAGAAGGACATAAATAACTCCCTTAAAGAAATACAGGAGAACACAGGTAAACGGGTAAAAGCCCTTAAAGAGGAAACACAAAAATCCGTTAAAGAATGGAAAGAAAACACAACCAAAAAGGTGAAGGAATTAAACAAAACCATTTGGGATCCAAGAATGGAAGTAGAAACAATAAAGAAATCTCAAAGAGAGACTACCCTGGAGATAGAAAACCTAGGAAAGAGATCAGGAGTCATGGACAAAAGCATCACCAACAAAATACAAGAGATAAAAGAGAGAATCTCATGTGCAGATGATACCATAGAAAACATTGACACAACTGTCAAAGAGAATGCAAAATGAAAAAAGCTCCTAACCCAAAACATCCAATAAATCCAGGGCACAATGAGAAAACCAAACCTAAAGATAATAGGTATAGATGAGAGTGAAGACTCCCAACTTAAAGGGCCAGTAAATATCTTCAACAAAATTATAGAGAAAAACTTCCCTAACCTAAAGAAGATGCCCATGAACATACAAGAAGCCTGCAGAACTCCAAATAGACTAGACCAGAAAAGAAATACCTCCTGTCACATAATAATCAGAACACCAAATGCACAAAACAAAGAATACTAAATGAAGTAAGGGAAAAAGGATAAGTAACATATAAAGGCAGACCTATAAGAATTATACCAGACTTGTCACCAGAGACTATAAAAGCCAGAAGATCCTGGACTGATATCATACAGACCCTAAGAGAACACAAATGCCAGCCCATACTACTATACCCAGCAAAACTCTCAATCACTATAGATGGAGAAACCAAGATTTTTCCATGACAAAACCAAATTTATACAATATCTTCCCACAAATCCAGCACTACAAAGAATAATTGAACTCCAACACAAGGAGATAAACTACAACATAGAAAAAGCAAGAAAGTAATCTTCCAATAAACCCAAAAGAAGATAGTGCCACAAACATAATTATACTTCTAATAACTAAAATAACAGGAAGAAACAATCATTTTTCCTTAATATCTCAACATCAATGAACTCAATTCCCCAATAAAAAGACCTAGTCTAACAAACTAAACATACATACATACACAGGATACATAAACAGGACCCAGAATTTTCCTGCATACAGGAAATGTACCTCAGTGACTAAGACAGACGCTACCTCAGAGTAAAAATCTGGAAAACAATTTTCCAAGCAAAGGGTCCCAAGAAACAAGCTATAATTTAGAACTTAATTTAGAATTAATTTAGAATTGAATTCAGAATTTAATGAAAATGAGGACACATCGTATCAAAACTTGTGGGACTCCATGAAAGCAGTGCTAAGAAGAAAACTCATAGCTCTAAGTGCCTTCAAAAAGAAACTGGAGAGAGCATACACTAACAACTTGACAGCACACCCAAAAGCTCTAGAACAAAAAGAATCAAGTACACCCAAGAAAAGTAGAAGACAGGAAATAATCAAACTCGGGGCTGGAATCAACCAAGTAGAAACAAAAAGAACCATCTACATTTGCCATGAACAATAAACCTTTGGAACCCATAGTCTTTCTCGTGTCATTGGGGCCTGTCATCTACTGTCATCATGGAAGACCTCTCTGCCTTCCAAGCCAAGCAATCGCAGGGCTCAGCACCAGAGCTCTCTCTGTCCCCCTCGCCTCTCTCAGCAAGTGGCCATGCAGTGCACTCCCCACCTCTGTTCAGCAGTGGTCCATCGGCGTCTGAGACCCCCAGGATTGAGGCTAATTGACCCCCCGGCTGCTTCCAGGCTCCGGGATCCCCCACGAGAACTCTGCCCCAACCCTGAGGAAACCAGGCTGAGTTTGCTCCCTGCCCTTGGTGCAAGCCCCTCTGAGTCCCATTGGTGCGATGTGAGACAAATGCAGCCAAGCTTCCCACATGCACTTTTGCTTCTCACCTCCTTCCTGAGGCACCCAACCCTGGCAGAAGATGCACAGACCAACAACACAACACAGACCCACATTTGCACACCCAGGAACTGCACACGGGCCTTCAACATCCCCCCTCACCGCAATACCTAAAGATAGTAAAAGCAATATAGAGCAAACCAGTAGCCAACATCAAACTAAATGGAGAGAAACTTGAAGCAATCCCACTAAGATCAGGGACTAGACAAAGCTTCCCTCTCTCTGTTTACCTATTTGATATAGTACTGGAAGTCCTAGCCAGAGCAATTAGACAACAAAAGGAAGTCAAAGGGATACAAATAGGAAAAGAAAAAGTCAAAATTTCACTATTTGCAGATGATGATATGATAGTATACTTAAGGCACCCCAAAACCTCCAACAGAAAATTCCTAGACCTGATAAAAAAAAAAAAAAAAACTTCAGCAAAGTGGCTGGATATAAAATAAACTTAAACAAATCAGTAGCCTTCCTCTACGCAATGGATAAACAGGATGAGAAAGAAATTAGGGAAATGACACCCTTCACAAAAGTCACAAATAATATACAATACCTTGGTGTGAATCTAATCAAGCAAGGGAAAGATCTGTATGACAAGAACTTCAAGTCTCTGAAGAAAGAAATTGAAGAAGATCTCAGAAGATGGAAAGATCTCCCATTCTCATGGATTGGCAGGATTAATTTAGTAAAAATGGCCATCTTGTCAAAAGCAATCTACAGATTCAATGAAATCCCCATCAAAATTCCAAATCAATTCTTTATAGAGATAGAAAGAGCAATTTGCAAATTCATTTGGAATAACAAAAAACCCAAGATAGTGAGAATTATTCTCAACAATAAAAGAACTTCTGAGGGAATCACCATCCCTGACCTCAAACTGTACTACAGAACAATAGTGCTAAAAAACTGCATGGTATTGGTACAATGACCGGCAGGAAGATCAATGGAATAGAATTGAAGACCCAGAAATGAAACTACACACCTATGGACACTTGATTTTTGGCAAAGGAGCTAAAACTGTCTAGTGGAGAAAGGACAGCATTTTCAACAAATGGTGCTGGTTCAACTGAAGATCAGCATGTAGAAGAATGCAAATCAATCCATTCTTATCTCCTTGTACAAAGCTCAAGTCCAAGTGGATAAAGGACCCTCACATAAAGCCAGATACACTGAAACTAATAGAAGAGAAGGTGGGGAAGAGCCTCAGATACCTAGGCACAGGGGTAAAGTTCCTGAACAGAACACTAATGGCTTATTCTTGAAGATCAAGAATTGACAAATGGGACCCCATAAAATGCCAAAGCTTCTGTAAGGCAAAGGACACTGTCAATAGGACAAAATGGCAACCATCAGATTGGGAAAAGATCTTTGCCAATCCTACATCTGATAGATTGTATATACACAATATATACAAAGAACTCAAGAAATTAGACTTCAGACAACCAAATAACCCTATTAAAAATGGTGTACAGAGCTAAACAAAGAATTCTCAACTGAGGAAACTCAAATGGCTGAGAAACACTAAAAAAATGTTCGACATCTTTAGTCATCAGGGAAATGCAAATCAAAACAACCCTGAGATTCCACCTCACACCAGTCAGAATGGCTAAGATCAAAAACTCAGGTGATAGCAGATGCTGGCAAGGATGTGGAGAAAGAGGAACACTCCTCCATTTTTGGTGGCATTGCAAGCTGGTACAACCACTCTGGAAATCAGTCTGATGGTTTCTCAGAAAATTGGACATAGCATTACCTGAAGACCCAGCTATACCACTCTTGGGCATATACTCAGAAGATGCTCCAACATATAACAAGGACAAATGCTCCACTATGTTCATAGCAGCCTTATTTATTATAGCCAGAAGCTGGAAAGAACCCAGATGTCCTTCAACAGAGGAATGGATACAGAAAACTTGGTTCACTTACACAATGGAGTATTACTCACCTATTAAAAACAATGAATTTGAGAAATTCTTAGGCAAATAGATGGAACTAGAAAATATCATCCTGAGTGAGGTAACCCAATCACAAAAGAACACACATGGTATGCACTAACTGATAAGGGGATATTAGCCCAAAAGCTTGCAATACCCAAGATACAACTCACAGACCACATGAAGCTCATGAAAAAGGAAGACCAAAGAGTGGGTGCTGTGGTCCTTTTTAGAAGTAACAAAATACTCATGGGAGCAAATATGAAGACAAAGCGTGGGACAGAAACTGAAGGAAGGGTCAACTGGAGACTGTTCCACCTGAGTATTCATCCCATGTGCAGTCACCAAAGATAGACACTGATGTGGATGTCAGGAAGTGCATGCTGACAGGACCCTGATATAGCTGTATCCTTAGAGGCTCTGTCAGAGCTTAACATATACAGAGGCAGATGCTCACAGCTAACCATTGACCTAATCACGAGGTTTCAAATGGAGGAGTGAAAGAGACTGAAGGAGCTGAAAGTGTTTGTGGCCTCATGGGGAGGGCAACAATACCAACCAACCAGAGCTCCCAAGGTCTAAACCACCAGCCTGGGAGCACATAAGGAGGGACCCATGGCTCCAGCTGTATATGTAGGGGAGAATGGCATTGTCAGGCATAGGCGGGAGAGGAGATCCTTGGTCCAGTGAAGACTGGATGCCCCAGTGTGGGGAAATTCAAGGATGGGGAGGTGGGAGTGGGCAGGTGGATGGGCACACATCCTCATAGAAGCAGGAGGAGGGGAATGGGATGGTGGCTTCCTGGGAGTGAGAGGACTGGGAAAGGGGATCACATCTGAAATGTAAATAAAATATCCAAAAAAGAAAAAAAAAAAAAGAAAAGAAAAAGAATACCCTTAGAAAAGTTATGGATTTCCTTCCTCATCCTGGGATCTTAGCTCCATACACTGTAGGCTTACTCTACCCTTATACACTCCTACCATAGTCCAACATCCTGAATGTCTCAGGAACATACTAGACAAGACACTAGGGTACACGACAGAGTCTTAGAAAATAAATGAAACAAGCCTGGAGGCTGCTGAATCTGCAGCCAAGCCTCCTCTGGGGCTCCACTAGGATTTACCCTTTAAACACCAGTCCTTTACACTTGATCTGCTCATTCTCATTTGTGCTCCATTTTATAAGTCTTCCCATAGCCTTCAGCCTATGGTTCCTGCTCCCCACTCCCAGTCTGCTTCACTAAGGAACACATGATCTCCAGCACCTCAGTCTGGCCTCTGCCTTCACATCATATTTGCAATCATCCAGGGAAACACCCTACTAAGTCTAGTCTGGTGTTTGACTTTACTGCAGAGTATTAGGTCTCAGAGGTAGAGGATAGATAGTTCTGAGGAAGGTATTCTCATCCAGGCTCTGGAGGCCTGGATCTCTGGGCTTCCTGCTCCAGTCCCCATAGGAAATACTGCTATCTTACCTTACAGTTGTTTGTCCAGAAAGATGGTGGCAGTAGCTGAGTGGGAAGATGGGTCCTTAATATCCTTGGAGCTGGCATCTCGTTAGCTTTGTCCACACCTGTAACCAAATTTAGGAGATGCACAATGTGTCCAGAACATGAGAATATTCACTCCAGGTGCTGCTCAGAGAAGACATCATCCACACATGGATTCTATTTTTGCCTTTGGGAGTCAGGACGAGCTGAAGAAGAATATTAGTATTGCTTCTGTGTTTGTAAGTTTACATAGCTTAAGAGCTGGATTCCAGCTTTGAGTAAATTTACTGTCATTTTGTACAAGATAAGATGGAGGCTTAGAAAAGTGTGTGTTATTAAGAAAATTCAAACAAGCCTGCTCCTCAGCACATGCACCATTCCCCAGGTGTAGACTTTTTCTTCTGTAAAAGAAACAGCAAGCCCCCACTAAGAACTTACATGTTCTTATCTCTAAACCCACAGAATACAAAATTTGCTGGGTCCTCAAATTATAGGAAGAAGAAAGACTCCATTCTTCCTTCTTTAAAAAAAAAAAAAAAAATAGAGGCCCAGACTACCAGTCCCAAGGATATCAGAAAGCCACCAATGGTAACACATCACACACTTGTGTAGTGTGTTCCACTGAATAAATGTTCCTCACACATATCACTGAAGTTGTAAATTCCAACCCTGGGATCCCTCCTCCTCCTCCTCCCCCTCCTTTTCCTCCTCCACTCCTTCCCCTCCTCCTCCTCTTTCTCCTCTTTTTCTCCTCCCCCTCCTCCTCCTCCTCCTCCTCTTTTTCTCCTCCCCCTTCTCCCCCTCCTCCTCTTCCTCCTCCTCCTTCTTCTCCTCCCCCTCCCCCTCCTCCTCCTCCTCCTCTTCCTCCCCCTCCTCCTCTTTCACCTTATCACTATCCTCCTTCTCTTCATCCTCCTCCTTTTCCTGTTGCTGTGTAGGAATCAGAGACAGCCTGAGTTCATGAAACCCCCCAATTCTTCTGAGACCTATAAGAATGAACTCACATTCTACCATGTTGCGTGAAGTCTCATCAGAGCCCTTTCATGCTGCTGTCTGTCATCTGTCTGTATCATTCATGATGTTAACAATTCTCCTAACAAGACTTTCACCTTGAAGGAAACTCCTCTTAGTGTCCCTTTCAACACCCACACCTGAAGTCTTTTATGGAAACCTCAAGGAATTCACTCTATCACTTTGAAGATGATGAGCTGGAAGCCAATGATAACCAAATTTGTTTTACGAGTAAGAGCCAGTTAGGAATAGAGAGCAGGCTCTTTACCTCTCTGCCAGCCAGAGTCAAACCTCCTCTCTGGTTCTGTGCAGTGATGTTTCTTCTATAATTCCCTTGCTGACACATGATTTATAATTTTTGCACTTCTATTTACAACCCTTATAGGGACTTGCTCTGTGAATCATTGAGTTAAACTGAGGTAAGGGGAAATAAAGATACTGCAAAATCTCCCTAAGGTCTTTCCTTTAACCTAGGAATCAGGGTTTTCAAGTAATGCCAGTGGAGAGCTTAGAGAATTAATCCCAAGTTGCTTCAAGGATTGCCATGAATTCATGCTGTTAGGTGGCACATTTGAATCTGGACTGTGATCCCTCTAAAATGGTAAAGATTCTCATATATGAATAATTAGAAAGCTTATCACACAAGAAGCAGAGGTACTTAAAAATTAGAATTATGACTGATAATAAGTGGCCTTTAAGTGTAAATGTACAGCAGAAGGGCATGCTGTGAAGTTATGTTCCACCTTACTTCTATGATGTGAGGTCTGGAAGGTGACCAGGTATAATGCTTACTTTCCATTGTCAACTTGACTGGACCATGAACTATATCTCTGTGTGTATATGTTCATGGTGGGGTTTCCAGAAAGGCTCAACCACATAACATTGGCAGTCTGATGGGAAATTAAACTAAATAGAAAAGGGTGAGCAGAGCATTAGCATCCATCTCTGCTTGCTGACTATAGACTCCATGTGATCGGCTGTCTCAAACTTCATGACAGATTCATAATGTGTCTTGAAATTTGAACATCAAGCTTAAAAGCCCTAAAATGCTGTAAGCAAAGCTTAATGAACCATTCTGAGGGAAATGTGGAAGAGCACAGTGCCAAAAAAAAAAAAATTAGATAGTGGAGGCCCACTCATGAGGTACAGAACTGCTCTTACAGAGAGCTAAGCTGGAGGTTATTTTATTTTGGTGAAGAATCTGGCCACATACTGCTCATGTCCTAAAAATTTGAGTGAGTTTAAATTCACAAATAAGGGGCTACTTGTTTAGCAAGGAAATTTCAAGACTAGAAAGTGTCATATTAGAGTTATTGCTCATGGGTGGTTTTTGGTTAACAGTGAAAGAGGGCAAGTAAAGCAGAAAGTAATGAGAAGTGTGCAGTTTGGTACAAGAAGGAGGAGGAGGAGGAAGAGGAGGAGAAGGAAGAAGAAGAGGAGGAGGAGGAGGAAGGAGGAGGAAGGAGGAGGAAGGAGGAGGAAGGAGGAGGAAGAAAAAGAAATGTGATTTGAATTAAGGTTCAGAGAAGGCAGAACAGAAGTGGCTGTTAGAGTTGGCCTCTTTGAAGAGATATGCCTCTGGGAACCAGAGTGAAGGGTTGCTGCAAGGCAGAAAAGCTGGAGAGGCTGTGTTGACAGCTACCCTCTCTGGCCAATGCAGCTGTGCCCAGTGATCCCTGTGGAGATTGAGGCTGATAATTCTGACTTTCAGAAGGTCAGAACACAAAGCATATATCTGTGTCTATCTGGAAGTTGAAGTGTTTGCCATCTTAAGAAAGGATAAAGGAATAAAAATTTATCTACTGATAGAGGGTATCTGGGAAATTTCTGTGCCTCCTTTGGCTGTGATGCATTAAAAACAGCCTTCCTTTTTAAAAATATTTTTGTTAGATATTTATTTTTACATTTCAGATGTAATCCCCTCCCCCCCACACACACAGGAACCACTTAGCCAATACCCACTCCTGCTGCTTCTATGAGGATGTGCCCCCACCCACCCTCCCACTCCCACCTCTTCACCCACGATTTCCCCCACACTGGGACATCCAGCCTTCACTGGACCAAGGACTTTCTCACCCACCTTTGCCTGACACTGTCATTCGACCTATCCTGGGTTTTTTGTTATTCTAAATGAATTTGCAAATTGCTCTTTCTATCTCTGTGAAGAATTGAATTGGGATTTTGATGGGGATTGCATTGAATCTGTAGATTGCTCCCAGCAAGATGGGCATTTTTACTATATTTATTCTGCCAATCCATGAGCATAAGAGATCTTTCCATCTTCTGAGATCTTCTTCAATTTCTTTCTTTGGAGACTTGAAGTTCTTGTCATACAGATCTTTCCCTTGCTTGGTTAGATTCACAGCAAGGTATTTTATATTACCTGTGACTCTTGTGAAGGGTGTCATTTCCCTAATTTCCTTCTCATCCTGTTTATCCTTTGAGTAGAGGAAGGTTACTGATTTGTTTGAGTTGATCTTATATCAGCCACTTTGTTGAAGTTAGAAAGCAGCCTTCCTTAAAAGTGAGAAACCACACACTATCTTCTTATTACCTGCATAAGCTTCATATCACAATGTCCAGTTGGTCTAGAAATTAAGGTATTATAGATGGAACATGTTCTAACACAGATCAAGAAAAAATGAGGAAACAAATCCTATGAAGAAGAGTTAAAGAAGACAATTGGGAAGAGTACACCAACCAAAATCACAGTCAGGCTATTCTGTACTAAAGTAGACAAGTCACAGAAAGGATGGACCAGAAGTGGGACTACAATGCAAATGGCCACCTACACATCAAGGATTTCTAGAGACATGAGAGCTAGACAGGCAGAAAGGATATCCTGACACAAAGATATCCACTTGCCTGGGTTACAAGTTCCTAAGTATATCTGATCAGGAGCTTTCTGTCTTGAAACATTGAATGAATTTATCAAAGCCTGACAATGACTGTTCCAGGAGTGCCATATTTAACACTAGAATGGTCCTGACTTCTCACAGCAGCAATTGCAAGGGTTCCAAAGTTTCTGTTCACATCACTTAGTGATGTGATTATTTAAGATTGCTCCTCAGTCCTGATTTCTGCCTTCTGGTTGTCCTTGTGAACTTTCCTCCATGTAGGAAAAGAAAAATTATCAGGTTAACTTTATTAACTTTATGTGAAAAATAGCTTTTTAATGATTGCCTCCTCCTGTTTGTATGTGTGTGTGTGTGTGTGTGTGTCTGTGTGTGTGTGCACATGTGCATGTATGTGTGTGCATGTGTATGTGTGTATATGTGCGTGTGCATGTGTATTGTGTACATGGGTGTGCCTGTGTGTGCCTGTGTGTGTGTGTGTGTGTGTGTGTGTGTGTGTGTGTGTGTGTGTGTTTTGAATCATCAGACCCTGTCCAGAAAGCACTTGGTTATAAAAGAGTAGAGTATTGAGAGTAAAGGGGTGTGAATTGCTGATGATTAGAGTTATGTGCCTTCTTCCCTTCTGTAGATGCACATGACCAGAGCAAAGGTATACTGAGAAAATAAGGAAGAATTTTACCTATGCATCTATCTTCCTTGCTGACTCACATTTAGAGATATGTAAAGAGATGCTGTTCCACATAACAAAGAAGAGGGGAAGGGAGGGAGACAGAGGGACAAGAAAGAAAAAGAGGAAAAAATGAATAGAGGAGGACAGAGATAAAACAGGAGAGGAACATATATGAAGTCAGGGTCTCTTACCTGATGGCTGGGGTGGCCGTGCCCACTCAATAAAAGGGTGTCGGTGTTGAATGATGGTTCTCTGGCACTTCTCTATATCTCCATTCTGCTCAATCATGTCCACAATTTCTTGAATCCATGTTGTCCCTGGGGAGACCGTAAAGATTAAGAGTCAGAAACCTATTTTTCTTCAAGCATACAAATGAAAGATTGTGGATGCAGATATTAGCTTCACCTTCCATTATAACCAGGATCCTGTTAGCTATGGAAGGAATACGTTTGGATCTGTGTGAAAGGTGGAAGAGTAGAGACAAAGTTCACCTTTTGCCAAGAAAAATGAATGGTAGAGAAGATTAAGCTTCAAAACTTAGGTGAAGAGTTCAGATAGCTCAGAGGGTGAGGCTGGGGCTATCACTCTACCAGGTTACCTGATTTAGGGTAAGTACAAATGAGGAGGTCATCTGGCTTGGCCTTAAAGGTCTGAATCTGCCTCCAGTTGTCCACAGTTGGAGCTTGCAGTAGGATCCCTCCTACCTCTTCCAGTTTTGTTTGTCTGCTCAGTTCTGGGGTCAGGGCCATAATGTCTCAGGGAGGAGGGTCCTGTCCCTGTGCGAAAAAATCAAAATGAAATTCTTAAAGTACTGTGCTAAAGCATACACAACACATGAAAATGACTCTTAACTATCATAAGTGGATGGCTCAGTGGCATTAGTAATATTCCTGCTGTTGCATGTCCATCATCACCTTCCATCTCCTGAAAACTTTTTTCTTGCTTAGATGGAAACTAGGACCTCATTAGTGCTGAATCTCTGTTCTCTGGTACCTGGCTACCAATATTTTCCCTTTCATCTCCTTAAATTTTACATGCTTTAGAAAAGTAAATCCATTTTTTCCTTTTGTGAATGGTTAATTTTATATAGTTGAATATTTTAAGGATCAGCTGTATTGTGGCCTACCATCAGATTTTCTTCCCAATTAATGCTAACTTTTATTGCATGCCTCCTTGTAGTGTTGTTTGTTTATCCATTTCCCTGTCCACGGGCACTTGGAGTACCTCCTTTCAACTATTGTGCTGTAAACATGGTGCACAAGTATCTAAGCTCCTACATTTATAAATTTGGGGTTCATAATTCAATGCAGATGTGCAAAATAGTATGTTCATGGTTTTTTTTTTGAGAAATTGTCATAAAACATTTCTACAGTAGCTGTATCATTTAAGAGGTCCACCAGCAGTGTATAATACTCTCTAATTGTCACTGACATGTATCTCCCTTAAATGTCCATCCCAATAGATTTGTTTTACTTTTCCTGTCAGGATGTGGAAGGGTATCCTGGTTCTTGGGTTGTGGGTTTGGCCACTCCCCCAGAACCCAGGCTCCTGACACAGGTCTGATCTCCATTCAACCTGCACCCTTCAGTCACATAGGATGCAGGTAGAGGGCGTGATTAACAGGTCTCCACCTCCAGAGATTAAATATTAATGAGTTATCTAAAGGCCAGGGGTGTAGCTAATTGAGTTATTCCCTCCCCTTTCACCCCTCCCTATTAAAGCCAGGCTCCCCTGGATTTTGGAGGGGAGCACGAACGACCTACACCCATTCACCACGCCATGAACAATAAAAGCTTTGGAAAACTGGACTCCACGTGTCTCCTGGTCTTTCCACCAGGTTCCCAGCCTTTGGAACCCTGAACCTTCCCAATACAACCACCAGCCTGCCCATGGCGGCTGTGTGAATGTGGGACCCTCTGCCAGTGGTGTGGGAAGCCCCTAGGGCCCCGCTGCTGGCCCTCACAACTTTGTCCCCGCAGCTAGAGGTTTTATCCCACATTTTCCTTCATAACTAATGGTGAATATCTTCTCATGTGCTTACAGTCTATGTTTTTTTTTTTTCCGGAGTGCATATTTTTGTGTATTTTTTTTCCGGAGTGCATTTGTTTGCTATTGGTTACTATACCTAGAAACTTGTAAATATACAAATAGGAGGGCAGGAGGAATGAGCCTCTATCACTCAAGTGGCTATTGTAGTTTCCGAAGACATCTACTACTGCTGCTCAGAGGGATGACAAGGTAATGTTCAGTGACTGCTTTAGTGCTACACTGAGTACCTTTATTATATTTATTATAAGCAATTTGTTTTTAATTTTTACTTAACTCAAGCCACAGGACATTAGGAGAGAAGGATCTTTATGGAAAGTTTAACAGTAAACAATTGCTGGAAATTGGATAAAGAAAACTAACTCAGCCAGTCCAGCAAGTGAAAGAAAGGAAAACTGGGCCCAGGCTGATCAGACCAACTATCAGGGTGACAAATTCCTAGAGAAAGCTGAGTGGATGCAGTGCTTTTAGAAAATCATAACCTATTTTTTCTTAAAAGCATTTCAAATATGAGCAGCAGCTATAGTTGTAGTATGAGAGAGAGAGGGTGGACTTCTCATAAACCCCTGAGATGTGATATAATCAGCTTCAGCAGAGGAAAATAGAGTATTGCCATCTCCCCTTCCTTTCTTTTCTTTCAAGGGTGAGAGTAGAGAGGGTCTCACTACATTTCCCAAGATGGCCCATAACTCACTGTGTAGCCCAGGCTAGCCTTGAATTCCCAGTTCTTCTGCTTCAGTCTCCTAGGTGCTGAGGTGACAAGTGTAAGCTACCTCGCTTGGTTTAGAGCACTGACACTTCTAACAGACCTTCTATGTTAGGTCCTTCCCTAAATTCTTCCTTCCCTTTTAATTCACATCACAATTTTAGCATAAGTGATAATCATCCCTCTAAATATCAGAAGGCTTACAAAACACTAAATCAATGGCTTGTTCAGGACCCCAGCTAGTATCTATCTACTTATCTCATCATACGTCTTTTAAAATTGCTTCATTTTAAGTTGTAGCTATGCCATGAAATGTAAGATGCTCCTGCAATCAGCCCATATTCACACACACACACACACACACACACACACAAAACCTAACACAGGAATTGTTATTACTTAATGTATTTTTGTCCATCTCAAGTATAAATTTTGGTATCGAATATAACAGTTTTCAAAGACATTCTCATTCTAAATAGAACTTTGATGGTGTATGTAGGAGTCCTCAAAGAATAGTGATGATGCAGTTCCCACTACCAGCCTAGAGGCAAAGGGGAATAGATGTCAAGGCCTTTAGAAGCCGAGGGTAAATTGGAGGCAGCAGCCTTAGTCCTTCACCTCCACCACAGAACTAAGGCTGATGTCCAGCAGATGAACTGAAGAGAAATGTTTTTCCCAAGCCTCTAGGAGTGCAAAGTGGCACCTTCATTTTACCCAGTGACTGTGACCTGCTCAGACTTCTGACCAACAACAGTTAAAGTGACCAGCAGTGTATGAGGGCAAGCAACATGACGGAAGCCAGCAGAAAGACTGTGAGTTTGAGGCCCATCTAGGTCACAGTAAGACTGTTTCAAAGGATGAAACCTGTGGGTCTAGAAAGCCATGCAACCTGGGCAACCAATATAGAGCAAGAGTAAGGTTAATGTGTCCAAGCCCTAAAAATCTCATCCTAAGACCAGCAAGAGTAGGACTACTTTCCTCCTTGTTCTATGCCTACGTGCCCTGTGCACATAAACCATATGATTCCCACCTCTGCCACCCTTGGGGTAATCATGTAACCTAATAACAAAATTATAGATTAAACTTCTCTCTCTCTCTCTCTCTCTCTCTCTCTCTCTCTCTCTCTCTCTCTCTCTCTCTCTCTCTCTCTCCTTACAAGGATATGTCCAGGAAGTAGATATTCTTCTGCATGCAAATGAGCATTCCAAGCACCTGGACACTGGCCAGTAATGTACCCTCGCTCTAAAAAACCCCCTACCTACTACCCTCATTACCCCCAGTAAAAAGAGAGCTATTTCACTAAAAACCATCTCTGAAGAAGGCTATTTATCCCCTTGCATTCATGCTGGCTAAGACCCTGTGAAACCCACCCACCAGAGTAAGCTTTATTCCTTTCAGTCCTTCCCAGTGCACAATGGTGCCTGGATACCAGACCTAAAGGCAGAAGCAGACCTAAGCTGACACAAAACAAAATAACAATAAAGAAAAAGTTCAAGTTAATAAACTCATCCTTTTTTTTTTTCTAAACAGGGTCCTGATATATAATATCATGTACACCAGATTGGCCACAAACTTGCCAATATCCTGCCTCTGCCTCTGCCTCTCTGTCTCTGCCTCTCTGCCTCTCTGCGCCTCTCTCTGCCTCTCCTCCTCTGCCTCTCCTCCTCCGCCTCTCCTCCTCCGCCTCTCCTCCTCCGCCTCTCCTCCTCCGCCTCTCCTCCTCCGGCTCTCCGCCTCCGCCTCTGCCTCTCTCTGCCTCTCTCTGCCTCTCTGCCTCTCTCTCTCTGCCTCTCTCTCTGTCTCTCTCTCTCTGCCTCTCTCTCTCTGCCTCTCTCTCTCTGCCTCTCTCTCTGCCTCTCTCTCTCTCTGCCTCTCTCTCTGCCTCTGAAATGCTGTGATTACAGACATGTACTACTACATCTTGTTGTGTCATTTTAAACTTCTCAATTTGTGAGCAACAGAAAACTGTTAACATAAACCAATATTGCAAAAGCACTGTTGAATATGAGGGTTTGAATTGTGTACCTCCACAATCACATGTTGAGAACTAATCTTCATACTTTAGAATGTAACAGTTTGAGGCAGGGCCCTAAAGATGTGCTTAAGTTGAGATGAAACTCCAATTCTATCATACTGGGGTTTGTCATAGAAGAGATTTAGAACCACAGAGAAACACCAGGGGATGTACAAAGGAAACAACATGTGTGGACATAGTAAAAGATGCCACCCTGCAAGCAGAGAAAAAGGCCTGAGAAACCATACTGGCAGACACCTTGATTTGGGACATTTTGTGGGAAATTTTTTTGAAGTTGAGCAGACTAGGATAATCTATCTGTTCAAGGTCAGAAACCAGCTGTTTTATTGAACATTGGAAAATAAAAGAAATTAATTATCTGTCTTAGTGTTCCTTTGTTACTTGACCAAATCTTGCTAGCTGGATTTAAGTAGGTTCAGAGTTATGACCTAGAGGTAAGGACTGAAAATCTTCAGTCCACAGAGACCAGCTCTATAATGGACTTTGTGTGATATACAGGTAAAGCTGAAGGGCAGGGTGAGGCCATGGAAGTATGTAGAGTGAGTCAGGTTTGGGCTGATATATAGTTCTGTAGTAGAGGTCCGTCCAATGTGCACCATGCCCAGCTTGACAATGTTGGGGTGTATAGGTTTCTGAATGCATGATCTTACACTGATACAAAAGCCACAGGCACTCAGGTGAAATCACATTCTCAATTTGCATATGTTCCCAGAATTGTAGCTAATGTTTAGCACAAACATCACTTCGGCTGCCCAGCAAAAGCAGTGATCATAGGGGAAGAACTGACTACAGCCAACTGTGCTGCTGTGTACCAGTGCCTGGCAGGTTGGTTACAACCAATGCTTAGAATGATGACACTTTCTACCTCTGATAACCTCACGGAAGGTCAAGAAGCACACCGGTGGAAATGCACCTGGCATCTGATGGCCCACAACATGCAGGCTATGAGACAATAAAAAGCTCTCCCTTTGGCTTTTACTTAGAGGTTGCCTCAACTATGGTCTTTGCTATTTTTAGAATAGGGCAGATAGACTCACAGACTTTCCCAGGCAGCCTCCTTTTCATCCTGCCAGGCC
This sequence comes from Arvicanthis niloticus, assembly GCF_011762505.2. Taxonomy (NCBI): domain Eukaryota; kingdom Metazoa; phylum Chordata; class Mammalia; order Rodentia; family Muridae; genus Arvicanthis; species Arvicanthis niloticus. The sequence continues at coordinate 61,615,874 of NC_047674.1, read as the reverse complement.
AGGTCCTTGTGGCCTTTTTTGTGAAACAATCTCTAGTCTTTTCTGTAGAGTTAACCTTTCATTTTGTATTCTGAGATGGATCCTCACACTGTCCTCCAGATAGGCTTTGAAATCATAGCAATCCTCCATCTTCAGCTGCAAGAGGATCTAACTTTGCATGTGAACTTTACAGATCTTATGCCATGGTGCTATGGTTACTTGTTTATATAAGTTACCTCCCTAGGCAGAAGACCTGGTCAAGTCCCTTTTATAGGCCTAGCTTGAGTGGTAGCCAAAGAGTTATACAAAAGGAGGGTCCCGTGTGGTGAAGAAGTAGTCACAGTCAGAGAAGTCTAGTGAGCTGGCAAGAGGGGAGGCTTTTTGGGGGGAAAGGTTCAGAGTGCATAAAAAGATAGTATCTTGGAGCGGAATCTGCATGAATTTCTAAGTTGAACTCAGCCAGTGTTGTCTTCACATGCTTTTTATTATTTTTCTTAGGTTTCTTGGGACTTAGTATCTTGACTGCCCCACCTGGGGATCTATCCCATATACAGACACCAAACCCAGACACTAATGGGGATGCCAAGAAGTGCTTGCTGACAGGAGCCTGATATAGCTGTCTCTTAAGAGACTTTGCCAGAGCCTGGCAAATACAGAGGTGGATGCTCACAGGCAACCATGAGACCAAGCATGGGGTCCCTAACATAGGAGTTAGAAAAAGTACTGGAGGAGCTGAAGGGGTTTGCAACCCATAGGAAGAACAAAAATATCAACCAATCAGACCCCCCCCCCAGAGCTCCCAGGAACTAAACCAACAACCAAAGAGTACACATGGAAGGACCCATGGCTCCAGCCGCATATGAAGCAGAGGATGGTCTTGTCAGACATCAATGGGAGGAGAGGCCCTTAGGCCTGGGAAGGCTTGATGCCCCAGTTTAGGCAAATGCCAAGGCAGGGAGTCGGGAGTGGGTGGATGGGTGAGTGAGCACCCTCAAAGAAGCAGGGGGAGGGAGGATGAGATAGGGGGTTTGCAGAGGGGAAACCTGGAAAGGAGATAACATTTGAAATGTAAATAAATACAATATCCAATAAAATAAAATAGAAAAAAAGAACATACACCAACAAGTTAGGCCAAGTATTTCAGATAAGCTGTGTTCTTACCTTCAAGCTTTACTTGTCAGTAATCCGAAAGTTGGACTGCCCAGTCTTCAGTGAGTACAAAAGTACATTTAGAGAAAGAAGGAAAGTATTTCTCGTGTATGGCAAGCACAGAGGCTCAAATTCTAGTGTGCCAAAAGTACCCAACCTTTAGCAATCAATCTTGAAGGCTCTGCAGTCAGTGTGATTAGCTAGAGACTTAATCAGCAGAGTCAAGACTACAAGCAACAAACCTTGGCATCTTCCCAATGAGGAAGTAACTTTCACTGTATAGTGATCGGTCTATGGAACTTTACTACTTTGAGTGCTTGCAGACTCAAGGCTGTTTAGACAAATGCATAGAGGCAAACACACTGTTCCTCAACCACTCTAAGACCATATGACTCCCCACTATGTGCAGGCTCCCGGTTTTGTAGTAGAGTCCCCATGTGCTTGCTGATTGGTCTTCTTCCTCTCTAGTCTGCTAGAGTTAAAATAGGAAAAAACTAGAGTGTAGCCATGCTTATAATTCAAAAAAAAAAATCTCTAGCCAGGAGGTGGTGCACGCCTTTAATCCCAGCACTTGGGAGGCAGAGGCAGGTGGATCTCTGAGTTTGAGGCCAGCCTGGTCTACAGAGTAAGTTCCAGGACAGCCAGGGCTACACAGAGAAACCTTGTCTTGAAAAACCAAAAAAAAAAAAAAAAAAAAAAAAAAAAAAATCTCCAAAAGCCGCCACATTGAGCCTTTTGCTCAAAACAGTCTGTGCCTAGTGAGTGCAGCCGTATTAAGTTACTCAAATCAACTGCATGAGGCTGATATACATGGCCCCTACTCACCTTTCAAGACTCGTGATGCAAAGCTGTGCCAAACTAAAAAATTATTAACCAGCAAGTTTCACTAAGTAAACTAATTCCCAACATTCCCTTGCCTATGGTGAAAAGAAGCTTAAAACATGAGTGAATTTAAAATGTATTTTAGAACATGAGTCCATTATCTTAGTCTTACTGGCTTTCTAAAAGAAATTTTTTTCTTCTACCACAAAAGCTAGTCTTAGTTACTTGGGTCCTGCTCTGTTGGCAAGTAAATAAAACTGTATTCAGTAATGGGGAAACTAGAAAGCTGGCTGCAGGGTCTCAGGCATCCAGTGGGACCTTCTTAGAGATTTCCTTTTTACATCTATACAATGTGAGGCATGCTAACTGCCTACAGTTAGATAAAAACAAAAAGACAGACAGACCCACCTGGCACAGACTAAGTAGTTACAAATGCTGGCTTTTTCCTTTCTTCACAGAGTATAGTCATTGACACACACATGCAGAAGAGACAGAAGTCTAGACCTAGAGCTTATGTGTGTGTTTATCTATACTCACCTCATCCTGTGATAGATATACTTGCATGGAGGCAAACTATATTCTTTGCTGTTCTTGGCTACCTCAGATCAAACTGAGCTTATATTAATCTCTTCTGGAAACTTCCAAATTTGCTTTAGCCATGAAATTAAAACTTAACTCAACTTTTGATTCTGTAATACCTCCATGGCTGATATGTCTTCTACCATCTCTTTTCTAAAGGAGGTTTTCTTTGTTGACTTACAAGTCACAATTGCCATGTAGCAGAAGTCCTTGTATCCTAGTATCTGTGTGGAGATATCCTACATGGCATGTAACTATGTTCATACTCAAAGTGTCATGTTAGACTCTTTCTGCCATATAACAGTGCCATTCATTAACTGAACAGGTATTTATTGCGGGTGATTGTAAAGAAGATAAATCCATAGTTTCTACTTTGGATTTATTTGTATTTATACAAATGTATTTAGTGAGCATTGATTGAAAATGATTCCTTCATGGTCACAGTGATAAACTAAAGTGCCACGCACCCCTCCAAAACCTCTATCTGCTTCCTCTACAACACAGCAAACTGTGGACCACTAACCAGATGCCAGGCAATGGGAAAACAGAAATGGTACACAGCTTACCACACTTAAAACAGACAGCTAGAAATCAGGGAACAGAGAGAGTGAAAGTCCTCAAATATTCAGTCATTTCTGACAGCCCATGGGTCAAGTAAAGAGATCTCTAGAAAAGAAAATCTGTATATATATATATATATATATATATATATATATATATATATATATATCAATAAGTGCATCAAATGCAATTTTATAAATTAAATGCTGTCTATTAGGTCTAAATATACAGATTAATCACCATGATGACACTGGATTACTTTAGTACCCCATTCTCAAAACTTGAGAATTTGTCCAGACACAAACTAAACAGAGAAGCATTGGAATTGAACGAAATCATAACACAAAAGGACAAAAACTATCTTACAGTACATCTACCTGAACATTAAAACTATACTTTTTTCCTCAGCAGAACAAATAACTCTCTCCATTATTGACCATATATTAAAACAAAAAGCAACTTTCAACAAACACAGGCAAATTGAAATAATTTTCTGCATTCTATCTGAACATAATAAAATATTACAGCTTTGAACACCTAAATGAAAAAACAGTCAAGAGATCAAAAAAAAAAAAAACCAATAACTTAATGATACATCCAAAAGCCTTAAAAAACAAGAACAAATCAAACCCCAAATCAGTAGATGAAAAGACAAAATCAAAACGAGGACAGAAGTTAATGAAATGGAAGTAAACAAAAACTTACAAGGAATCCATTAAATAAAAAAAAATTACATCTTTGAAAATATAAACACCTTGGCAAACCATATGTCAATCTAACCAAAGGAAAAGGAAGTCACATGTCGGAAGCCCTGAATGAAGGCCTAAGTAAATATGTGTGTTGACAGACCCAAATTAATAAAATGAGAAATGAAAAGAGAGATATTATATAAATGAAATTAAGAAAATTATAAGAACATATTTTAAAAACCTCTTTCCCACTAAACTGAAATGTCTAAAAGAAACAGATGAATTTCTAGAAACACTTGACATATCAAGATTAAACCAATAAAAAAAATAAGTAATTTAAACAGATCCTTAACTTGGTGATGAGACTGAAGAAACAATAAAACATGTCCTAAATAAACAGTGCCAAGAATCAGATGGACTCACTGCAGAATTTTAGCTCTTGTTCAGAGAACTAATTAGAATACTATGGAAACTACTCCACAAAATGAGCCAGCAGATATAAAGGACAGGTATAAAATGCTGACTTCTGGAAACGAGAGCTGGCAATGCACCAACCAGCTCAGAGCACATGTGATTACCTGTGTAAGACCTGTACAAGGGCAGCAAATCAATTTTCCTGTAGCAGCAGTCCCTGTGTCCTACTGTCTCTGTGGGGATATCCTATACTACATGCAACTATTTCACACTTGAAGTAGCTTACAAGAATCAGTAAGTTCTGTGTCAGGGGACTCATGCCTTCTTCTGGCTTCTGTGGACACAGGAAAAGCACTCAAGCATAAAAAGAAATGACTCTAAAAACCTTTTTTCAAAAAGACAAATAACATTTTTCTTGTTAGCCAAGATCATTTGAAATTTGCACTTGTCTATTAACGAACCAACACCACCACTCACCTTCCTTTCAAAATGAGTAGTCTATTTTCTCATATTTTTGGTTGTGAGCCTAGCCTTTAATGACTGAGCCATCTATTCAGTATATTGTCTATTCAGCATTTAATCCCATTTCATTTAAAGGACTAAGTAAAGTTAAGGCTATAAGCTACCTTTAATTACTTACAGTTACTGTGTAATGGCAAGCAGTAAGTGTCAGAAAGAAGAATGTCTTTGACCAGAGTCTCTGACCAAAGTCCTACTTCAGAATAGTAACTGCCCTGATCCAAGGTTAACTGACAGCACAAGAATCGTCCCACACTGACCCTATCCTGGAGGTATAAGAATATCTTGGCATGAGTGCTTTGGCTTTCTTCAGGAAATCACATACCAGTGTTACCATTTTGTATTATGATTAATAAGTTTACTTTTGATAATATTGGCCACATGTAGGTTTGAAATAAGGATTGGAGTTTTATCCTCTGGAAGAAAGAGCATGCAGGTTGAGTTAAGTCTCAATGTGAGAGGAAAGTGACTGAAGCATATTTCTTGACCTCCCTTCAGGGGAGGAAGAATAGTTCGCTACCCTTATGTCTTTTGAGACGTAAGGGGACCATTGGTGATGGCTACTAGCTTCTGGAAACATGTTCTAGTTAGAAAGTTAAAAGGTGCTATGAACAGGTAATAGGAGGCTTTGAATTCTACAAAAAGATGGAAAGAAATATTGATACTGTCCTAGTAACTGGTGATGGCTACCATTCATTCATTCAATATTGGTTGCTCTCTAGGAACTGTATCAGACATGGAGGCGTGTGCAAAGAAATAAATGTTTAAAAAACATGATTTTTGAAAACTTGGCACCTGTATATTTTGTTACTGCTCTCAAAATCTTAAGACAAATGGCTCAAAACTCCTGAGTTGTGTGGAGTCCTGAACAAAGATAGCCCCTATCTCCTGTTTCTCTAAAAGACAGGTGGAGTTCTGGAGACAGGCAAGATAAAAGAATGTGGAATAGGTCAATGTGCTCCCTTTGTCCATTCAGATGTACTTACTGGCTGATTTATTCTGAAAACCTTCAGTGGTGGCACCCTGTACATAGCAGGTCTTAGTTTGTTTTCTCTTCCCATTACAAAATAGCCTAGACTGGATAATTTATGAAGAAATTAAAAATAGAGGACCTCATGCTCTCTGAGGCAGAGGCATCACACAGTGAGAAGAGGAAACATTTTAGTTGTTGCTTTATATATTCTCACGCAATCCCATTTGCATTTCAAAGACCCTTCTAAATAGCATTCACACATGAATGTGAGATGATTGTTACTAGCACATGGTCTTTGTGGTAAACTGTAAACTTAGCAGTAAAGACCAGACATCCATCTTGGGCAGGATCATATGATAAATATGCTATGATTTACTGATCATGTTGTAACTTTGCAACTACTCAGTTCTCCATTTACCGTGAAAGCAGCCATATCACACTAAGTAATAGAGCATGGTTGTACTCAAATAAAGCATTACTTATAAATAGAGATAGTGAGCTGTAGTTTCCCCATTCTGATATACAGAATAAAGAGGAAACTCCTGCACTAGAAACAATACCCCACCCCTTCAGTAAACATTTCCTTACCCACACCTTGGAAACTCTGTGACTGTTCTCTCCTGCTACACTGTCCTTCAGCCTTCATCTGAAGGTATTGGTATTTCTGTCTTTTCCTTTTTTGAACAAAGATCATTTAGCTGAGGCTATGTAGCTTAGCCTGGCCTTGAACTCCTATGCTTCCACTTCCTAAAAGCTGGAAGTGTGTTCTACTACATTTTCACTACTTATTTTTTCCTTTTATAAAAACTTCATTTAGGTGTAGTTTGGACATCCTGTACATAATGAATTTAAACTGTACCATTTAGCTAGTCCTAAGAACTTTCCTTTTAAATATACTTTCACTATGCCCCATAGATTTGGTATGTCATGTTTTCATTTTCAATACGTTCTAAAGGTTTTTAACTTCCTTCTTGGTTTGTTTTGAACCAGATTTTATTCAGCAGTGATTTGTTCAGCTTTCATGAGATTGTGTAATTTTTGATATATCTGTTATTGATATCCATATTTAATACTTGATGGTCAGATGGTTGTAGGCATAGTGTTTTTGTGCATTGTGTAAAGATTATCCTTGTGCTATTCAAATGCTGATTTCTCTGCTTTAATAACTTCTTGCAATCTGGACATGGCATTGTAATGCTTACTCTAATTTTTCCCCATTTATTCTCTGATTTTTCAATGAAAGTTGATCAGCCAATGGCTGAACAGGAGAGAGGATAGGGATGGACTTCTGATTCCAATGAGCAGAGAGGAGTAGAGAGAAGAGATAGAGAAAAATAGAGAAAGGGATAAAGAAAGATAGATACACAACACAGAGAGAGAGTCCAAGAAACACCTGGAAAAACACCTGGAGCAGAGAGAGCCAAATCAATACTAAAATGTAAGAATCTCAAGGATATTCCCTGGGAGGTAGCCAGATTAGCTCAGAGGATTAGAATAGATTAATAACTACTCAGATATTGTGCTGTGAAGCTTATAAAATAAGTCTTGTAGTCTCTGTCTCATGTATTCCATGCTTGTGGATTAGTAGGACTAATGTCATAAAACAAAACATCTTACCAAAAGCACTCTGTAGGTTCAATGAAATCTTCTCCAAAATTCCAAAACAATTCTTCAACGAAATCTTGGAATTCATATTGAAACAAACAAACAAACAAACAAAAACAGGTTAGCTGAAACAATCCTGGAGGAGGAGGAGAGAAGAAAGAGAAAAAAGAAAGAAAAAAAAGAGAAAAAGAAAGAAAGAAAGAAAGAAAGAAAGAAAGAAAGAAAGAGGAGGAGCAGTGAGAGCAGGAGGAGGAGAAGGAGGAGGAGGAGAAGGAGGAGGAGGAGGAGGAGGAGAAGGAGGAGGAGGAGGAGGAGGAGGAGGAGGAGGAGGAGGAGGAGGAGGAGGAGGAGGAGGAGGAGGAGAAGGAGAAGGAGAAGGAGAAGGAGAAGGAGAAGGAGAAGGAGAAGGAGAAGGAGAAGGAGAAGGAGAAGGAGAAGGAGAAGGAGAAGGAGAAGGAGAAGGAGAAGGAGAAGGAGAAGGAGAAGGAGAAGGAGAAGGAGAAGGAGAAGGAGAAGGAGAAGGAGAAGAAGAAGAAGAAGAAGAAGAAGAAGAAGAAGAAGAAGAAGAAGAAGAAGAAGAAGAAGAAGAAGAAGAAGAAGAAGAAGAAGAAGAAGAAGAGACTCACTGAGTCACTTGAAAAGAACATTCTTCAAACTGTTGAATTCCTATAGGCTTTGTACTGTGCTTTAGGTTCACAGCTAATACACATGCTGGGATGAGTTTTCGTGATGCAGCTGTCTTTGAGTCATGTCTTTTCTTGTAAGTATGTATTACCATACATAATCCTATGAATAACCCCAATAAAACATTAGTTCACCAAATTGGACTTTGGTGGCATCTATTCTTTGGTCTCTCTTAGGCTCCCTCTCCTGGTTATGAGTTGACATCTATGTAGCATCTCCTGAGGAAAAGTCTTGTCACACAACACCTACAAAGTTGGCTGTACTTCTAATACCAAGCACGGCTTTCATTGTCTTGAATCACCAACGTGTGTCAATCCCTGTATAATCCCTTTATGGATATCGTATCATGCTGGTCATTTTTGTGGTCCATGTGTGCCATAGGTGGGTAGTACTATAAATTGCTTCCCTTCCTTGGCAGCTCACATAGTATTATCTGGTACCATGGAAGATAGACTGCAGTAAGAATATTTCAGATTATGCCCAGCTTGTATCAACTAACACCTCTGTCCTAAGTGTGTGGTATTTTCAACAATAGGGACATACCTTCACTGACAGGCAACTGAGGCCAACTATAGAGTCTACATTGTTTCAGGAGTTACTACGTTGTTTAAGGATGACTACCTGATGAACTCTTCTAAAGGATATTCCTTGTCCCTGGTATTGGGACTAAGTTTTTCTTAGTCTGTGGTTCTTGTGGGACACAACCAACCCTAATGCCATAATTTCATTTAAGCATCTTCATACACTTGTATGCTTCATACACTTATATACTTATAATTTTAGATACATATGAAATAATAAGTTTCCTTGAGACCTTTTCAAACAACCTGATGTTATTTGTCATCCATCCCTGTAACAGAATATTTTATTGCTACATTTTATTTGCAGTGGAGCCAGGTGATTGGGCAGTAGAAGAGGTAGGTGGAGTGAAAAATTGGGAGAAATGAATTCATGGCTTTGAGTTTATTGTTAGGAGGTTTCCCATATTTTATTTAGAAATAGCTGAGAGGAGTTAACAGATAACAGTCCAGGTTACCTTACATGGATAGTTGGTTTTCAAAACATCAGAAGTCCATAGAATTGACGTTACAAATATTTATATATTAATGTCCATTCTGATTAGAGACCTGTTTTCACTTTTAAGGCATATGCTTGAAAGTCACTCAGCCTATCTCATAGCAAGTGTTTATGTTTCCTCAAGACTGTAACTGATAGAGAAATAACACAGTGGTTAAGAGTATGTGTTCCTCTTCCAGAAGACACAAGTTCAATTAATTCCTGGAGCCTACATGATAAATCACAACTACAACTCCAATTCCAGGAGATCCACATGGTGTACAGACAGACATACAGGTAGCCACTCACACATACATATAAAACAAAAGATAAACAAAAAAGAATGCATAAGTATATGGACTTTAACCAGTTCTGGGCCTTTAGTACCTCTACCTGCAAAGAAGGAGTCAAAGTTTCAAACTTCCTTTCTCCCATTAATAGATACTGAATAATCTCCAAGTGATATCTCAAGCAGAGGTATGATATCATCACTTTAGGAGATAATAATGATAATATATCATTTTAAGGAATTCTACTTTTTAAAGTTAGTATTTGCTCTATCACTTTCTCTTTGAGTGTGTATGTGTGTGTGTGTGTGTGTGTGTGTGCATGTGTGTGTTATAAAGTGATGTGGATGTGTACAATAAACATGTGTGCTATGTTGATTGTTGTGCAAAAGTTGTTAAGATTGCATTTAGCCATGCTCTTATGGGTCTTGCATTTGTGTAGTTTTAATATATGTTTTATAGGTACATGAAGGAAGTGATGAATTATTAGAGTTCTTTGATAATATATAGTATTGAAGGGAATACCAAGGAATACCTTTTTATTCTGTATTGGAGAGGCACATCTGTATTTCATCACGTAGAAGGGAAGCTGAATGTGCACACTGTAAGTAGCCCAGCACATTACACTGCTGACATGTTTGTTCTAAGTTAACTTTTAACCTAGGTGTAACACAGATGGGGACTCAGCAGGAATGCAAAATTCAGCAGCCTTGAGTGTGAATCATCTACTATACAGAGAGAGGAATACTGAGTCTCTGACTAAAATGTAGTTTGTGTGTGTGTGTGTGTGTGTGTGTGTGTGTGTGTGTGTGTGTGCGCGTTCATTAGTTTCTATCGTAGCATGCAACATGGATCACCTCATTCCAGTACAACAGCAACTGGTAAGGGTATGGGATTGCTCTCAGAACAGAGGGTGAGGCACTTGTGGGAATCCATGAAGGAGTTCACAAGTGGCCATCACCAAAGCAGTTCTCATAAGTTGAGTAGGTTGCAAATAGATTTGATATGCTCATAATTCAAATCCGAGAGCAAAGTATATGATCTACCTAGATGTGGCCATGTATGTACACTTTGATCAGAGAATATTGGAGCTCCTTGATTGGTACCAAAATCAAATACAGTGACATTATTAAGACTTTTCAAATTTTAAGTTCTTAGAAAAAACACCCAGAAATATTATAATAATGAGCTTTCATCTTAAACTCAGGTGGAGGGATATTGGGCTGTTTCAGACTGCCTGAAGCTGCTGACCATGGTTTGCCTAGCAGAAGTATGATTTTGCCAACGTCAGATAATTTATGTGATTGTGTGACATTTGAATTTCCAGGAGCTTTCAAAGGGTAAATGCCAGGGCTGGAGAGGGTGTTGGTGGCTGCTGGTCCTTCATGGGTGTTGGTTGTAGTTTGTAAGAAGTTATGATCAAAAAAGAAGCAAAAGGAAAGAAAGTAGATTCAAGGATCTCTGTCTCTCTAACTCTCTATACTCTGTTTTCCTATCTAGTGAAACCACAGAGAAGGGGATTAAAAAGTGGGAAAAAAGAAGAACCCACAAAATAGCAAAGACCAAAAACATACACACAGAGACACAGTACTCACACAAATACAAAAGCACACGCAAAGACACATACACTGCAAGTGTCTTAGGAATTATACCTGTGAGGTTCTATAAACACGAAAAAAAAGTGTTCATTGGTGCCTCAGATACAAAACCAAATCTCTATTAAGTGATAAGTCTCATAACACGCCTAATTAGGCAACCATACAAATATCCACCAGGCAAATCATTGGTAGTTCAGTTCATATCAACCAACATGGTGCTACAGGTCAATGCACAATACAAGGTAGCAGAATCTAGACAAAGACAGAGTCTAGAAAAAATAGATCAGTGTGTACACCCTGAGTTCCTAAGTTAGCACCATCTGTTTCCACTTAAAAGGCTTGGCCTGGTGGCAAACATCTATAGACCTAGGATTTGGAGAAACGATATGTGTAGGACCATAGATTTTTTTTTCCTGACACTACACAGCCTGTAATCACAGAAGCAAGACACTTGTGGTTGTTTCCAGCTCCTTCTGCCTGCCCTCACTGCCTGACATTCTGCAGCAGGACCTCTCTCAAAGGTGACTAAAAGATTCAATTGTCTGTAAAGGCCTTAACCTCAAGAATTCATATTTTCCTCTTGGGTTATTTGTCTTTCTTCTAGCTTTTATGTGAGTTCTTTGTAATTAACAAGGTTAGCTAGTTGTTATCTCTTATAATTGCGTTTTTATAATTTGACATATACAATTTCAAAAGAGAAATTCTGTAGAAAAATTTATAAATATTTACATGGTTTATAAATAAAACTTTATAAATATTTACATGGTTTGTTACACTGTGATAAACTACCCTGAATTGCTGTACTGATGTAAAGCAATGCTTTGAGATGCTACTTTCTTGTACACATCATATATATCTGTGTGGAGAATGCCTATTTATGTTTATGAAGACTTTTTGAAGTGTGTAAATTTGGAGGCAAGAAGATTGTGGCCCAATTTCTGGGTGGAGATAAAATGGGATATGAAAAAGGAACTCTTCACTCTACATCTCCGTTCTGTGCAATGTCCACTATCTCATGTCTCCACTGGGAGACATGGCAGAACAAGAGTCAAAACTCTACTATTCTTACTCCAAGCATCCTGAAGTAGGGATGTGAGCCCAGACATTGGCTTCAACTTCCATTCTGGCCACTATCCTGTTAGCTATTGTAGGAAGACTTTGAAATTCAGCAGAGAGAAAGTTCATCTCTTCTCAGGAAAGATGAAGTGGAAAAGGCTGTAGAGGACAGTGAGCTTTAAAGAAACTAGAGATAGAGGCATTTGAGATGGAGGCCACTACAGAACAGAAAGGGGTAGTTTTCTTTTGCAGGGAGTTCTGCCTTAGGGGAGGAATTTAAATGGCTCAGAGAGTGAAGCCAGGACTGTTACTCTAAGTTACCCAATTTAGGGCAAGTACAAATAAGGTCACCTGACTTGCCATTGAGGCTCTGAATCTGCCTCCAGCTGTCCACAGGTACAACCTGCAGGGTGATCCCTGCTATCTCTCTCAATTTTGTTTGTTCAATTCAGAGCTATTAATAATCAGGTACCTCCACAGCCAGCCCAAAAGGACCCCACACAATGTTAGCAACCAGGCACATTCATGGTCAGCTGAAAGAAATCTAGCAACAAGACAAGTCATCACTAGCACCCAGAGGCAACACATTCCCATTGTGGCCCCCGTTTTATGTCCTCCTGCATATGTGACACAGCCCCAATCAAAAGCTAAGCTTTTCCGCTCCCTACTCCTTCCCTTCCTCCACCCAGAGGCAGCCTCTGCTCCCCTCTCTGTCCTACTTTTAATAAACCTTCCACATGAGACCTGTTACAGGGTGTGATTTTGTCAAAATTAGCTGCTTAGTTCCATCAGTGGTGCTAACACTCAGATTCTAGGTCTAGGTGCTGATGCACCTCACCACATCAGATAAGCTCACAGGCTGGGACCCTATCCTGACAAGATCACCTGCTATACAGTCTTGATTTCCAGCCATCAGATATCTAGATCTCTACACTCAACACTGGCTGATTAGTGAGTTTTCCCTCCTAGTCGGCGTAAATGCCTTCTTGGACCAGAGGGATCCATCATTTGAGCTCAGGGTGCCTCTCTGGTGTCATTTTGGAGGGAGAAACCCCAAGCCACAATCTTCATGGCTATGCTGGCTCTTTTCAGTGAACCCCACCATCTTCCCGTGGGCAGGATTTCTCTCTTCTCAAGGCATGGCTTCTCCCTTTTTTCTCATTTCCCCATTTTCCCTCCCTAGAAACACCCTATCCCCTACCCCTACCCCTTTTCACTTTTATACCATTTTAATTACATGCAACTATTAAGGTCAGTTCTAGGTTGAGGGACTAGCAATACAATAGATGCAAATACTCAAGGAACAAGCAAAGCAATGAACACAAATAGTCAAAGAACAAGCAAGGCAATAAACAAAGTTCAGTGAACACTCCTGTGATCACTGTTTCTAAGGGATTATCAGGATGACCAAAATATCTGAGTCTACTTCCCTGTCCTAACCCAAAGTCATTTTCATGTCTGAAGCCTACTTCCTTGTCCTAGTCTAATATTTAGATTCCTACCTGAAATTACTTCTTTGTTCTAGCCTAATGTCAGATTCCTGCCTGAAGCCCATTTCTTTGTCCTGGGCCCATGTCAGATTCTTGCCAAGCAGCCCCAAATGCTAAGAAAGAAGAAGAAGAAGAAGAAGAAGAAGAAGAAGAAGAAGAAGAAGAAGGAGGAGGAGGAGGAGGAGGAGGAGGAGGAGGAGGAGGAGGAGGAGGACGAGGACGACGAGGAGGAGGAGGAGGAGGAGGAGGAGGACGAGGACGAGGACGACGAGGAGGAGGAGGAGGAGGACGAGGAGGAGGACGAGGAGGAGGACGAGGAGGAGGACGAGGAGGAGGACAAGGAGGAAGAAGAAGAAGAAGGAGGAGGAGGAAGAGGAGGAGGAGGAGGAGGAGGAAGGAAAGAAGAAGAAGAAGAAGAAGAAGAAGAAGAAGAAGAAGAAGAAGAAGAAGAAGAAGAAGAAGAAGAAGAAGAAGAAGGAAAGAAAGAAAAGAAGAAGAAGGAGGAGGAGGAGGAGGAAGAAAAGAAGAAGAAGAAGAAGACAGAAGAAGACAGAAGGAGGAGGAGGAGGAGGAGGAGGAGGAAGAAGAAGAAGAAAGAAGAAGAAAAGAAGAAGAGGAAGACAGAAGAAGACAGAAGAAGAAGAAGAAGAAGAAGAAGAAGAAGAAGAAGAAGAAGAAGAAGAAGAAGAAGAAGAAGAAGAAGAAGAAGAGGAAGAAAAGTTGTTTTTGCTGAAGCAGACATGTGGTGTTTATCTGGAAGCAGCCTGGGAAAAGAGCTTGTGATGTTTTGCTAGAGCAGATGCTTGAGAGAACATCTGATGTTTAGAAAGGGTATAAATATAACCCAACAGACAGTGGACAATGCTGTGTGGTATTGGTAGGCCTTACCTTTTTCATTTATCATTGTTTGTTGTGACTTCATACAGAGAACTGCACAAAGGACTTCTGGTGGCATTCTGGTGGTTTCTTGCTGCTTCCACAGACTTGGGCCTATTGGCAGAGCCTTGCAATTTGTTCTAGATCAACCTGCCACTACTGATTCATGAATGGTGCTTGTGAGTGGATCAAGATGCTGATGATGATTTGTATGAGCTGTACTGATAATATCTTTACAATACAGATCGGATTTGCTCCAAAGAACTATTTCTAAGCAGGTATACACTCTCTTTTGCTCTATTTGCCTTTCCTTTCCACTACCTTTGGTGGGTGGTGGGCTAAAAGGAAGGTTGTTAAATCATTCAAGAACCCTTATTAAAAGTAGGTTTTTAAATATTTGAGCCTACACCTGACCATTACCATCACAAACAAGGAGCCCTAGGTAGTCATCACAGTATCAGGATGACCTGATATTTTGTACACCAGGGCCATTTACTGATGGAGTTTTTGGGGATCCACCTCTCTTTTTCATTTCTCTACTGTTGGGGAAGGGGGACAGTCTTTCCAATTTCACCAGACTCCACCACTCAGTTGCATTTTATGGGTGTTCCTCTCATGCATTCTTTTATGGTAGTGCCAATGTGTCCCATCCCCTTATTGGGAAGGGATCTTTGAACCAACATGGGAACCTGTATTTCTTTTGTTTCTCCCATTTGCCTTATCTCAAGCTCACCAGTAGCCCCTCTCCTCCTTCTTCTAGCTACCCAACCTACTAACTCTAACATGTCATTTTTTTTTGCCAGTCTCCTAGGTAGATCCCTGATTCTGGTACACCTAGAATTCCTCTGTTGCTAGGCATCACTACCCCACTGTCATCCAATTTCAGGCCTCTACCCGGTATATCACCCAAGCTCAATATTCTACTTCTCTCCATCTCCCTCTGCCTCTCCCTCTGACTCTCCCTGTCCTTCCCCTCCCCCTCTCCCTCCCCCTCCCCCCTCTTCCCTCTCCCCCTCTCCCTCTCTCCCCCTTCTCTCCATCTCCCTCTCCCTCTGCCTCTGCCTCTCCCTCTCCCTCTGCCTCTCCTTCCTCCCTCCCCCTCCCTTCTCCCCCTTCCCATCCTCCTTCCACCTCCTCCTTCCCCCTCCCCCTCTCCCCTCTCCCTCTCTCCCTCTTCCTTATTCTTTTCATTTCTCTCTCTTCTTTTTCCTTTCTCCCTCCTCCATCTCTCTCTCCAGAGTCTCAAAAGGCATAAGTCTATCACATCTGACCTCCTAAAAAAATTTTATTTGTCCTACTTCTTTCCCTTTTAACACCCTTATACTTGAAATTGAGAAACCCAACAGGACCTATTGCCTGGTTCAAGATCTCTGGCTTCTTAATCCTGGCAGTGGATCCTCTCATTCCTTTTATGACTAACCCTTACAAATTTCTTTCCACTGTCCCCTAAGGGACCTTTCATTTCTCAGTACTAGATTTTAAGGATACATTCTTCTCTATCCCCTGAATACTTAGTACAAAACATTTTTGCTTTCACCTGGACTGACCCTGACATCCTCTTCTCTACCCAGCTCATCTGGATTGTCCTACCTCAGGGCTTCCAGGACAGCCCATACCTGTTTGGCCAGGCTCTGGCTTCTGAACAACTCTCTTTGTCTCTCCCTAAATCTAAGCTTATTCAGTACATTGGTAACATTCTCCTCTGCAGTCCATCTCCAGAGATTAGCAATACTAACACCTCTGCTCTGATAAATTTTCTGCCCATCCAAGTTTATAGAGTCTCACCTTCTAAGGTTCAATTATCCACCACTCAGGTAGTGTACTCAGGACTAACAATTACCCCAACCACAAAGCCATTATCTTAAATAGAAAAACCTAATCCAGTCTCTAGCAGTCCTCTCTACTAAAGAGAAGATTCTATCATTCCTAGGAATAACTAGCTTTACATTCCTGGGGTTTTTTTTTTCTTTTTCTCTTCTTTCCCACCACTTATATGAAGCAGCCTTAGGCCCCACCCAGGAACCCATGTTACTAAGCCCTTTCAAAGATTCTAACAGGCCCTCCATCATGCCACAGCCTTACATCTCCCAGACCTAATTTATTCCTTCTCCCTTTATGTAACCAAAAATGAGAGAGAGATGTGCTCTTAGGGTCCTAGATCATGAATTGGGACCCTCTTTTGCACCTGTAGCATACTTATTAAAGAAATTAGACCTAGCCATCCAGGGATGGGCAACACGCACACATGCTTTAACAACTGCTGAGTTCCTTATTTGAGAATCAAAAAAATCAAGTAAACTGTGGGTTATTTATCACTATCTTCTCCTCTCATAGCCTGTCCCAGTTGTTAGCTTTCAAAGGCTTATAAACTCTACCTTCTTCCAGGGTTCTTTCCCTTCAGGTAGCACTAATAGAAGACTCCACACTTCTTTTCTAATCATGTCCACTTCTCAGTATCCCAAATCTTCTTCTTCAACCAAATGGTGACCATTCCCTATCTCATTCTTGAACTAAATCCTTCGAGGAAATATTGCCCCATCTCTCACACATACAAGAGGGCACATTGCTTCAGGCTATCTATACCTGGTACACAGATGGCAGCTCATTTTTAGATGAAAAAGTTGGAGAGTGAGTTCCAGGACAGCCAGGGCTACACAGAGAAACCCTGTCTCAAAAAAAAAAAAAAAAAAAAAAAAAAGAAAAGAAAAAAGAAAAAAAAGAAGTCAAACATCCAGAGGATTGGGCAAACTACAGCAGCCTTCTTCTGGATTTTAGGTTCTCCTGTAGGAACATGCTTCAAAAAGTTCAGAGCCCACATATGCCCCAAGGTCCCTCCTTGCATTCAAAATTCCAAATGTCTTCAAATGCACCCATAGAAACCAGTTTCCAAATGCCTCAAGAGCCTGCAAAGAATTTGCCTTTCCAAGTGTGTCAGAGTCCCCTAGTGACCCCCGGAAGTCCGATGCAATCAAGTCTTTCAGTCCTTAAAATGGACTTAGGTCAGCAAGAGTCCCAAAGTCCATCAAGAAATCAAGAATACAAATGCAACCAGGTCCTGTAATGTTCCCAGGTTTACCAACTCTGAGAAGCCTCTTATTGCATCCAAGTCATCAGATACCTTCAAGATCCTCACTGAGATCTACTCTCTGGGGTTCTCTAGGGCCTATGGTGCTGTCAGATGAATATGATGACTGACAAACAAGCTTTGTGGCTCCAAAGAAGCATCAGAAAATATGCACTGTATACTCCAAAGAACAAAAACACCTGCTGCAAAAAAAAAAAATAGAAGTTGTTTCTGAGGCAACCCATTTTCCTGATTCTTTATCTGTTGTTGCTTCTACCAATAGAGAGTCTATGTGTTCAGGCACATTTGGTGAGGATTTCATTCCCAAACTCAACTGCAGCCAGGAATCTTCTCTCCATCATGACCAGGCTTGTGATGGTCCCAGGTTTGGTCAGCAAGAATATCTGCCTGTTACAGCTGAGGACTCTGGTCAATCCAGAGCAGTGGAGGTCCAAACTGACCTAGCAGTAGATGAAGCTACAGTTGGCCTGGCAGCTGCTGCTCAAGGACCAAAGGATGCTCAAATTCCAGGTCCATCTGCAGAGGATTTCTGACAAAGGATCCTGGAAGATTTTGTCAATGTCTGTCTTCATCTGTGATGCTATTCAGACTGCAAGTAATACCTCTCAGCCCCTTGACCAATCCAGGCCTTTACAGCCAGGGAGAAGTGTTAATGCACACCTTAATCCCAGTATTTGTAGAAATTAACTAGGCCTATCTGTTAAAGATTCATACCACTGTGGTTTATATAGTGGGATTGTTTTAAAGTCAGTTTAGGTATTCATTCTTTATTGTTAAATTCTATGTTCATTAAATAAAAGGAGAAAATAGTTACTGTAAAAAAAAAAAAAAAAAGGAAAACAAGTCCAAAGAACTGGCTATGCTATAGTATCAAATATAGAGGTGGTCAAGGCACAGGCCTACCCTACCCACACCACTTATCAACAAGCTGAACTAATAGCTCTTACCCATGTCTTTCAATTGGCACAGGGACAATCTCTACACCTCAACACCAACTCTAATTATGCCTTCCATACCCTCCTATCCCATACTGCTATCTGGAAAGAGCATATGCTACTTACAACAAAAGGAGGCTCAGTAACAAATGTGGAGCAAATTATGCCCATGCTAAAAGCTCCTTATCTCCCCATAGCTATTGGAATTGTCCACTGTTGGTCCCACCAAACAGGCATCTATCATCTATGCACCATGGCCCCTATCAAAAGCCTCTCTCGTCCTCCCCCTTGTCCTTCCCTTCCTCCACCCAGAGGCAGTTTCTGACCCACCTTACTTCTCCTTTAAATAAACCTCCCACATGAGGCCTGTTGCACTGTGTGATTTTGTCTGAATTCACTGCTTATCTTAGTTCCATCAGTGGTGCTGAGAAAATAATAACAGAATATGCATGGTTCCAGCTTCGTTACAAGTTATCACATAGTAACTAGGGACCAATGGGGTAGACACCTGGAAAACACACAGCACCCCAATACTGGGGTTTTTCAAAGAAAAAGGAAAAGTCATGTCATGGGAAGAAAGAAATCTCACTCAAGGGAAGAAGTTTTATGGTGGAGGGTGTCAGTGAGAATGGCCACCCATAGCTATGAAGACTGTGGCTGGGGGGATTCCTTCTTCTCAAAGTACACCAGAGTTCAACAAGGAGTTCAGTGATTGACCCCATAGGTCTAAGGGGGCATTTATGCTGACCAGAGAGGAAATTCACTGATTAGACAGTGTTGAATGTGAAGATCTAGAGATCTGATGGCCAGAAAATGAACCTGTGTAGCAGGTGGGCATGCTGGGATAAGGTGCCAGCCTATGGGCTTACCTCAGGAAACAGGGTGCATTAGCGACACCAGGACCACAAATCGGAGTCTCAGCACCACTAATGGAACAAAATGGTGAATACTCACAAAATCACACTGTGAAACAGGTCTCATGTGGAAGGTTTATTAAAAAGGGGGAGTAATGTGTGGTAGAAACTGCCTCTGGGTTGAGGCAGGCAAGGAGTGAGGAGAGGAAAAGAGCTGCTTTTATCTGGTTATGGTGCATGCACAGGAGAACACGCAACAGGAGCACCAATAGAAATAAGTTGCCTCTGGGAAGCTAGTGCTGACACGTCCTGTTGTCCTGGTTCCCTTAGGACTGGTTGTGGAAGTGTCTGATTGCTAACAAGGGCCACAGTGTCTCAGGGTGAGAGTTCAGTCTTTGTGACAAAAGAACAGAATTGAATTTTTAAAATACTGTGTGATAAAGCATACATGACATGAAAAATGACTTAACTTTCATTAGTGGATGGCTAAGACGTATTCGTAATGTTCATGCTATTGTATGCCCACCACAACCTTTCATCTCCAGAAAACTTTTTACTTTCCCATATGGAAAGTAAGAGCCCATTAATGTTAAGTCTCCATTCCCTCGTCTCTGGCACCACCATTTCCCTTTCTATCTCCTTGAAGTCTAGAAGCTTTAGAAAAGTAAAACAATTTTGTCCTTTTGTGAATGGTTTTATTATATATAGTTGAATGGCCTTAAGGATAATCTGTGTAATGGCATACCATCAGATTTCCTTCCTAGTTAATGGTGACTGTTATTGCATGTCTGCTTGTTCTGTGATTTATTTATCCATTCGCTTATCCATGGGCATACAGAATGCCTTTTCTCAGTTAAAGTGGATGATGCCTGTAAAAACATGATGCACAAATATTTAACCTCTCATGTTCAGAGATTTTCATATATGACTCAATGCAGAGTTGCAGGATTATATGCTTACATTTCAAGAGACTGCCACAGCATTTTCTTATAGTAACTGTATCATTACAGTGGTCCACCAATAGTGTATCATACTTTGTCACTGACATGTAGTATTTCTGCCTTAAATATTCTTCACAATAGATTTGTTTTACATTACCTTCATGACTAATGGTGAATATCTTCTCATTTGCTTATACTCTACTTTGTCTTTTTTGCAAGATGCACCTTAATGTATTGTTTGTTTGCTGTTAGTTGCTGAAAGACTTATAAATATAAAAAAAAAACAGGGTAGAAAGAATGAGCTTTTATTACTCAAAAGTAAGTGACTAATGCAGTTCCAAACATCTACTGCTGCTGCTCAGAGGGATGACAAGGTAACGTTCAGTTACTGTCACAGTGCTGGGCTACGTACCTTTATAACTGTCTTATTCTTAATTCTCACATAACTTGAGTCATAGACAAGTAGAGAAGAAAGATCTTTATGAAAACTGTAACTGCCTCAGACCACCTAATGGGGGTCTCGGCACCGACCCAGGAAATGGGAAGATACTCAGGAGAGGAAACGGATTCGGAGCGACAGACAACACGAACACACGAAAAGTTTCGATGCTGCTTCAAACTTTACTAGTGTCAGGCAAGAATTTATACAGTCAAATCAGGAACTGAAAGGCTTGGTATTACGCCAAGTCAAAACATTAACAATCTCTTAAAATTTCTGCAAAATTCATTGCGCAAAAAAATCATAACATCATGAATAAAGAGGTACATTGCCCTGTCAACGTGCCAGACTGTGGTCAGCCTATGCAGACAGCCTCAAAGCCTATTCATAGTTTGTGGGCACTTGTGGGCACAGGGTCTCATGGCCAGTCTGTCTGTACCTTCTCTAGCAATTGTGCCACTTCTGCAATGGTTGTGCACATTATTTTTGGATTAGGTGGCTATGTTCTGCACCACCTGCTCCCTGCATGCTTGCTGATGGCATCAGCAATATCCCTCAGGACTTCCTCCTTTTCTTGGGGTTCCAACATACACCAAAGTGGTCTAGATCTTTTGATTCTTTCCCACTGGCTTAGGGAATAAAATCGAACTATCTTTCCCCTGTGTATTACCCATCTCTGCATATCTCTATCATACCTTCCTATAAAAAATAAGGGGAAACTCTATAAGGCCCTTTATTCTAAAAAGCAAAGAGAAAAACAAAAAAAGAATTATAAATAATACTCCCAGCATTAAGGTATTTTCCCCAAGCTTCCCGGGAACCTGAGGCAATCGTCTCCACAAATTTCCAGGCTTCTGCTCAACACTTATGCCTAAACATGGGTGTAAGTTCAGTGCTTCTTTAACACTGGAACTCCCCAGTAGCCTCTGCGTGCGCATTTTTTGTCACACTGATGCCTTAGTCAGCGAAGATGGCAAGGCAGGTGTGGCAGTTCCCGGTTTTTTGTTTTTAAGA
>NC_047674.1:61362155-61487756 GCF_011762505.2 Arvicanthis niloticus | reverse complement strand
GATTACATTAACTTCTATGTTTCTGAAGGTGGCATGTCCACTGATACAACTGAAAGTTGTATCCACTGATTTGGTGACCTTTCAGCCTCAAACTGCTTGTTGGAGGTAAGTGGCTGTGAATTCTCGCTTCTGTCCTCTTTACTTCAGAATTCACCTTAATGTACACATGGAGATGAATCAATGGAACATCTGCAGGTCTGTTGGTACTTGGCTTAGTACACTAGAGACCGGTGTAGGTAAATGTGTCTTGGGGATTTCTTGTTCAGGAACTCCTTTGTGCATCCACCAGATGTTGAGTATTTCTTCACAGGACAGAGGTACCACTTGTTTATGCAGATTGGAGACCTTTTGAGACATATGTCAGTCTGCTCTCCTCTGACTCAAGGGTAGAGCTGGAGTGCAGCCCAGCCCAAGGTTCCCAGTCTCTCCTTCAAAACAGAAGTAATCTGGCACTACTTCTGATTCTGTAAGTGGATGTCGTTGGCTTATTTCTATAGGTACTGTTCCCATCATCTGATGCCCCTGGGGCTGTTGTCATAGATTCTGTTATTTGATGATGTAATGGTGTCATCTATGCAGTATTCTTTTCTTTGGTCAGTTATCAGAAGTCAACCCCATAGAGTCTGTCATTTTGTGACTTTGTCTTGGGCTCACCTCTAAACAGTTTAAGTAAGTCTTGTTGCAGTGGGGTGGACTCCGAAGGGTCCATGACCTGATGAGGCAGTTTTGGAGTCAATGACACATACTCTTGTGCCTTGATGTGGTGTCCATCCCGATGGAGTCTCTGACTTGAACCTAGGGCAAACCTAGACATTCTTTGGCTGGAACCGCTGAGTGTGCAGTCAAACCAGCATGTAGTGGTGTGATCACGCCTGTGGATGACTCATGCACTATTGAGTTTAACTTTAGAGCATGTATGGATTTCTTCACATGGGTGTGGAATCATCCGTGATGAATCCAGGACTTTAGGGGGTGGCCATAACCATTGAAGTGGCCTAGGAGTAAAATCTGATCTATTTTGTGACTTGAGTCTCTAAACCTTGGTCATGGTTCACGATCCATGACTTTATGCTGAGGCTGCAGATCCTTTCCCTGCTTTGAAGATATATGGTGCGGCCCTGAGACTCCTATTTGCTGGTTCTACAGCTTGATCTTTGTGCAGAGTATCTACCCGCTCTGATTCCATGGCTTGGTGTTGTGGCTTTGGGACTAGTCCTGCTGATTCGACAACTTGTGAATGTAATTCATTAATCAGCCCCCTTGAATCCAAGATGTGAAACAATGCATCAGGAGTTACTTTGTGATATCTGTGATCCAGACTCTTTGAGTCCCTCATTGATGCTCAGGTCTTGCTGCTCTTAGTGTTGCCAAGAACTGGATTTGATGACTTTGGAGGCATACTCACTGTTTCAGAGGGTTGGGTGGCTGTGGATAAGTTAGTCTGACCTTTCATTTTTGATACAATGGCTACTACCTCTGAATGTGAATCTGGGATTATTCCCATTGCATCCATAACCTGAATCAATGTCATCAGAGTGACCTTTATGCTGTCTGTGTCTGAACATGGTACCTTGGTTTTCAGCTGCTCCACATTAGTCCCCTTGTGCGTTATGTGACTGGATCCTTCTTCTGGAAGACCTGTGTCCCTCTAGTCTATATTCGCTAAAACAGGGCGTTAAATCCTTTTTCCATGAAGTGGTTCATTCCAGGATTACTTAACTTCTATGTTTCTGAAAGGTGCATGTCCACTGATACAACTGAAAGTGTATCCACTGAGTTGGTGGCCGCTTTCAGCCTCTAAACTGCTTGTTGGAGGTAGTGGCTGTGAATTCTCGATTCTGTCCTGTTTACTTCAGAATTCACCTTAATGTACACATGGAGATAATCAATGGAACATCTGAAGGTCTGTTGGTACTTGGCTTAGTGCTCTGAGAGACCGATGTAGGTAATGTGTCTTGGGGATCTCTTGTTCAGGACTCCTTGTGCATCCACCAGTGATTGAGTATTTCTTCACAGGGAGAGGTACCACTTGTTTCTGCTGAGTGGAGACCTTCTAAGACATATGTCATTCCAGCTCTCCTCTGACTCAAGGGTAGAGCTAGAGTGCAGCCTAGCCCAAGGTTCCAGTCTCTCCTTCAAAACAGAAGTAATTGGCACTACTTCTGATTCTGTAATTGGAGTCGTTGGCTTATTTCTATAGGTACTGTCCATCATCTGATGCCCTGGGGCTGTTGTCATAGATTCTGTATTATGATGATGTAATGGTGTCATCTATGCAGTATTCTTTTCTTTGCGTCAGTTATCAGAAGTCAACCCCATAGAGTCTGTCATTTTGTGCCTTTGTCTTGGGCTCACCTCTAAACAGTTTAAGTAAGTCTTGTTGCAGTGGGGTGGACTCCGAAGGGTCCACTGACCTGATGAGGCAGTTTTGGAGTCAATGACACATACTCTGTGCCTTGATGTGGGTGTCATCCCGATGGAGTCTCTGACTTGAACCTAGCAAACCTAGACATTCTTTGCTGGAACCGCTGAGTGTGCAGGTCAAACCAGCATGTAGTGGTTTGATCACGCCTGTGGCTGACTCATGCACTATTGAGTTTAACTTTAGAGCATGTATGGATTTCTTACATGGGTGTGGAATCATCCATGATGAATCCAGGACTTTATGGGGTGGCCATAACCATTGAAGTGGCTAGGAGTAAATCTGATCTATTTTGTGACTTGAGTCTCTAACCACTTATCCATGTTTCACGATTCCATGACTTTATGCTGAGGCTGCAGAATCCTTTCCCTAGCTTTGAACACTATACAGTGCGGCCCTAGACTCCTATTTGCTGGTTCTACAGCTTGATCTTTGGTGCAGAGTATCTACCCGCTCTGTTTCCATGGCTTGGTGCTGTGGCTTTGGGAACCAGTCCTGCTGATTCTACAACTTGTGAATGTAATCATTAGATCAGCCCCTTGAATCCAAGATGTGAAACAATGCATCAGCCAGTTACTTTTGTGATATCTGTGATCCAGACCTCTTTGAGTCCTCATTTGATGCTCAGGTCTTGCTGCTTCTTAGTGTTGCAAGAACTGGATTTGATGACTTGGGAGGCATACTCACCTGTTTCAGACAGGGTTGGGTGGCTGTGATAAGTTAGTCCTGACCTTTCATTTTTGATACAATGGCTACTACCTCTGAATGTGATCTGGGATTATTCCCATTGCATCCATAACCTGAATCAATGTCATCAGAGTGACCTTTATGCTGTCTGTGTCTGAACATGGTACCTTGGTGTCAGCTCCACATTAGTCCCTTGTGCGTTATGTGACTGCATCCTTTCTTCTGGAAGACCTGTGTCCCTCTAGTCTATATTCGGCTACAACAGAGGCTTTAAATCCTTTTTCCATAAAGTGGTTCATTACAGGATTACATTAACTTCTATATTTCTGAAAGGTGGCATGTCCACTGATACAACTGAAAGTTGTATCCACTGAGTTGGTGGACCTTTCAGGCCTCTAAACTGCTTCTTGGTGGTAAGTGGCTGTGAAATTCCTCGATTCTGTCCTGTTACTTCAGAATTCACCTTAATGTACACATGGAGATGAAATCAATGGAACATCTGAAGGTCTGTTGGTACTTGGCTTAGTGCTCTGAGAGACCAGTGTAGGTAAATGTGTCTTGGGGATTCTTGTTCAGGAACTCCTTGTGCATCCTACCAGATGACTGAGTATTTCTTCACAGGGAGGAGGTACCACTTGTTTCGGCAGAGTGGAGACCTTCTAAGACATATGTCATTCCAGCTCTCCTCTGACTAAAGGGTAGAGCTGGAGTGCAGCCTAGCCCAATGTTCCCAGTCTCTCCTTCAAAACAGAAGTAATTGGCACTACTTCTGATTCTGTAAGTGGATGTCGTTGGCTTATTTCTATAGGTACTGTCCCATCATCTGATGCCCCTGGGGCTGTTGTCATAGATTCTGTTATTTGATGATGTAATGGTGTCATCTATGCAGTATTCTTTTCTTTGGTCAGTTATCAGAAGTCAACCCCATAGAGTCTGTCATTTTGTGACTTTGTCTTGGGCTCACCTCTAAACAGTTTAAGTAAGTCTTGTTGCAGTGGGGTGGACTCCTGAAGGGTCCATGACCTGATGAGGCAGTTTTGGAGTCAATGACACATACTCTGTGCCTTGATGTGGTGTCATCCCGATGGAGTCTCTGACTTGAACCTAGGCAAACCTAGACTTTCTTTGGCTGGAACCGCTGAGTGTGCAGTCAAACCAGCATGTAGTGGTGTGATCACTCCTGTGGATGACTCATGCACTATTGAGTTTAACTTTAGAGCATGTATGGATTTCTTCCATGGGTGTGGAATCATCAGTGATGAATCCAGGACTTTAGGGGGTGGCCATAACCATTGAAGTGGCCTAGGAGTAAATCTGATCTCTTTTGTGACTTGAGTCTCTAACCTTGGGTCCATGGTTCACGATTCCATGACTTTATGCTGAGGCTGCAGATCCTTTCCCTGGCTTTGAAGACTATATGGTGCGGCCCTGGACTCCTATTTGCTGGTTCTACAGCTTGATCTTTGTGCAGAGTATCTACCCACTCTGATTCCATGGCTTGGTGTTGTGGCTTTGGGACTAGTCCTGCTGATTCTACAACTTGTGAATCTAATTCATTAATCAGCCCCCTTGAATCCAAGATGTGAAACAATGCATCAGGAGTTACTTCTGTGATATCTGTGATCCAGACTCTTTGAGTCCCTCATTTGATGCTCAGGTCTTGCTGCTCTTAGTGTTGCAAGAACTGGATTTGATGACTTGGGAGGCATACTCACTGTTTCAGAAGGGTTGGGTGGCTGTGATAAGTTAGTCTGACCTTTCATTTTTGATACAATGGCTACTACCTCTGAATGTGAATCTGGGATTATTCCCATTGCCTCCATAACCTGAATCAATGTCATCAGAGTGAACTTTATGCTGTCTGTGTCTGAACATGGTACCTTGGGTGTCAGCTCCACATTATTCCCTTGTGCGTTATGTGACTGCATCGTTTTTTCTGGAAGACCTGTGACCCTCTGTTCTATATTCGGCTACAACAGGGGCTTTGGTTCCTTTTTCCACAAAGTGGTTCATTGCAGCATTACATTAACGTCTATGTTTCTGAAAGGTGGCATGTCCACTGATACAACTGAAAGTTGTATCCACTGATTTGGTGGACCTTTCAGCCTCAAACTGCTTCTTGGTGGTAAGTGGCTGTGAAATTCTCGCTTCTGTCCTCTTTACTTCAGAATTCACCTTAATGTACACATGGAGATGAATCAATGGAACATCTGAAGGTCTGTTGGTACTTGGCTTAGTGCACTAAGAGACCGGTGTAGGTAAATGTGTCTTGGGGATTTCTTGTTCAGGAACTCCTTGTGCATCCACCAGATGATTGAGTATTTCTTCACAGGCAGAGGTACCACTTGTTTATGCAGAGTGGAGACCTTTTGAGACATATGTCATTCTAGCTCTCCTCTGACTCAAGGGTAGAGCTGGAGTGGATCCCAGCCCAAGGGTTCCAGTCTGTCCTTCAAAACAGAAGTAGATACACTACTTCAGATTCTGTAAGTTTATGTCGTTGGCTTATTTCTATAGGTACTGTCCCATCATCTGATACCCCTGGGGCTGTTGTCATAGATTCTGTTATTTGATGATGTAATGGTGTCATCTATGCAGTATTCTTTTCTTTGGTCAGTTATCAGAAGTCAACCCCATAGAGTCTGTCATTTTGTGACTTTGTCTTGGGCTCACCTCTAAACAGTTTAAGTAAGTCTTGTTGCAGTGGGGTGGACTCCGAAGGGTCCATGACCTGATGAGGCAGTTTTGGAGTCAATGACACATACTCTGTGCCTTGATGTGGTGTCATCCCGATGGAGTCTCTGACTTGAACCTAGGCAAACCTAGACATTTCTTTGGCTGGAACCGCTGAGTGTGCAGTCAAACCAGCATGTAGTGGTGTGATCACTCCTGTGGATGACTCATGCACTATTGAGTTTAACTTTAGAGCATGTATGGATTTCTTCCATGGGTGTGGAATCATCAGTGATGAATCCAGGACTTTAGGGGTGGCCATAACCATTGAAGTGGCCTAGGAGTAAATCTGATCTGTTTTGTGACTTGAGTCTCTAACGCTTAGTCCATGTTTCACGATTCCATGACTTTATGCTGAGGCTGCAGAATCCTTTCCCTAGCTTTGAACACTATACAGTGCGGCCCTAGACTCCTATTTGCTGGTTCTACAGCTTGATCTTTGTGCAGAGTATCTACCCGCTCTGTTTCCATGGCTTGGTGCTGTGGCTTTGGAACCAGTCCTGCTGATTCTACAACTTGTGAATGTAATTCATTAATCAGCCCCCTTGAATCCAAGATGTGAAACAATGCATCAGGCAGTTACTTTTGTGATATCTGTGATCCAGACTCTTTGAGTCCCTCATTTGATGCTCAGGTCTTGCTGCTCTTAGTGTTGCAAGAACTGGATTTGATGACTTGGGAGGCATACTCACTGTTTCAGAAGGGTTGTGTGGCTGTGATAAGTTAGTCTGACCTTTCATTTTTGATACAATGGCTACTACCTCTGAATGTGAATCTGGGATTATTCCCATTGCATCCATAACCTGAATCAATGTCATCAGAGTGACCTTTATGCTGTCTGTGTCTGAACATGGTACCCTTGGTTTCAGCTCCACATTAGTCCCTTGTGCGTTATGTGACTGCATCCTTTCTTCTGGAAGACCTGTGTCCCTCTAGTCTATATTCGGCTAAAACAGGGGCTTTAAATCCTTTTTCCATGAAGTGGTTCATTCCAGGATTACATTAACTTCTATGTTTCTGAAAGGTGGCATGTCCACTGATACAACTGAAAGTTGTATCCACTGATTTGGTGGACCTTTCAGCCTTAAACTGCTTGTTGGATGGTAAGTGGCTGTGAAATTCTCGATTCTGTCCTGTTTACTTCAGAATTCACCTTAATGTACACATGGAGATGAATCAATGGAACATCTGAAGGTCTGTTGGTACTTGGCTTAGTGCTCTGAGAGACCGATGTAGGTAAATGTGTCTTGGGGATTCTTGTTCAGGAACTCCTTGTGCATCCACCAGATGATTGAGTATTTCTTCACAGGGAGAGGTACCACTTGTTTCTGCTAGAGTGGAGACCTTCTAAGACATATGTCATGCCAGCTCTCCTCTGACTCAAGGGTAGAGCTAGAGTGCAGCCTAGCCCAAGGTTCCCAGTCTCTCCTTCAAAACAGAAGTAATTGGCACTACTTCTGATTCTGTAAGTGGATGTCGTTGGCTTATTTCTATAGGTACTGTCCCATCATCTGATGCCCCTGGGGCTGTTGTCATAGATTCTGTTATTTGATGATGTAATGGTGTCATCTATGCAGTATTCTTTTCTTTGGTCAGTTATCAGAAGTCAACCCCATAGAGTCTGTCATTTTGTGACTTTGTCTTGGGCTCACCTCTAAACAGTTTAAGTAAGTCTTGTTGCAGTGGGGTGGACTCCGAAGGGTCCATGACCTGATGAGGCAGTTTTGGAGTCAATGACACATACTCTGTGCCTTGATGTGGTGTCATCCCGATGGAGTCTCTGACTTGAACCTAGGCAAACCTAGACATTCTTTGGCTGGAACCGCTGAGTGTGCAGTCAAACCAGCATGTAGTGGTGTGATCACGCCTGTGGATGACTCATGCACTATTGAGTTTAACTTTAGAGCATGTATGGATTTCTTCCATGGGTGTGGAATCATCAGTGATGAATCCAGGACTTTAGGGGGTGGCCATAACCATTGAAGTGGCCTAGGAGTAAATCTGATCTCTTTTGTGACTTGAGTCTCTAACCTTGGGTCCATGGTTCACGATTCCATGACTTTATGCTGAGGCTGCAGATCCTTTCCCTGGCTTTGAAGACTATATGGTGCGGCCCTGGACTCCTATTTGCTGGTTCTACAGCTTGATCTTTGTGCAGAGTATCTACCCGCTCTGATTCCATGGCTTGGTGTTGTGGCTTTGGGACTAGTCCTGCTGATTCGACAACTTGTGAATCTAATTCATTAATCAGCCCCCTTGAATCCAAGATGTGAAACAATGCATCAGGAGTTACTTTTGTGATATCTGTGATCCAGACTCTTTGAGTCCCTCATTTGATGCTCAGGTCTTGCTGCTCTTAGTGTTGCAAGAACTGGATTTGATGACTTGGGAGGCATACTCACTGTTTCAGAAGGGTTGGGTGGCTGTGATAAGTTAGTCTGACCTTTCATTTTTGATACAATGGCTACTACCTCTGAATGTGAATCTGGGATTATTCCCATTGCCTCCATAACCTGAATCAATGTCATCAGAGTGAACTTTATGCTGTCTGTGTCTGAACATGGTACCTTGGGTGTCAGCTCCACATTAGTCCCTTGTGCGTTATGTGACTGCATCGTTTTTTCTGGAAGACCTGTGACCCTCTGTTCTATATTCGGCTACAACAGGGGCTTTGGTTCCTTTTTCCACAAAGTGGTTCATTGCAGCATTACATTAACGTCTATGTTTCTGAAAGGTGGCATGTCCACTGATACAACTGAAAGTTGTATCCACTGATTTGGTGGACCTTTCAGCCTCAAACTGCTTCTTGGTGGTAAGTGGCTGTGAAATTCTCGCTTCTGTCCTGTTTACTTCAGAATTCACCTTAATGTACACATGGAGATGAATCAATGGAACATCTGAAGGTCTGTTGGTACTTGGCTTAGTGCACTAAGAGACCGGTGTAGGTAAATGTGTCTTGGGGATTTCTTGTTCAGGAACCCCTTGTGCATCCACCAGATGATTGAGTATTTCTTCACAGGCAGAGGTACCACTTGTTTATGCAGAGTGGAGACCTTTTGAGACATATGTCATTCTAGCTCTCCTCTGACTCAAGGGTAGAGCTGGAGTGCAGCCTAGCCCAAGGTTCCCAGTCTCTCCTTCAAAAGAGAAGTAATTGGCACTACTTCTGATTCTGTAAGTGGATGTCGTTGGCTTATTTCTATAGGTACTGTCCCATCATCTGATGCCCCTGGGGCTGTTGTCATAGATTCTGTTATTTGATGATGTAATGGTGTCATCTATGCAGTATTCTTTTCTTTGGTCAGTTATCAGAAGTCAACCCCATAGAGTCTGTCATTTTGTGACTTTGTCTTGGGCTCACCTCTAAACAGTTTAAGTAAGTCTTGTTGCAGTGGGGTGGACTCCGAAGGGTCCATGACCTGATGAGGCAGTTTTGGAGTCAATGACACATACTCTGTGCCTTGATGTGGTGTCATCCCGATGGAGTCTCTGACTTGAACCTAGGCAAACCTAGACATTCTTTGGCTGGAACCGCTGAGTGTGCAGTCAAACCAGCATGTAGTGGTGTGATCACGCCTGTGGATGACTCATGCACTATTGAGTTTAACTTTAGAGCATGTATGGATTTCTTCCATGGGTGTGGAATCATCAGTGATGAATCCAGGACTTTAGGGGGTGGCCATAACCATTGAAGTGGCCTAGGAGTAAATCTGATCTCTTTTGTGACTTGAGTCTCTAACCTTGGGTCCATGGTTCACGATTCCATGACTTTATGCTGAGGCTGCAGATCCTTTCCCTGGCTTTGAAGACTATATGGTGCGGCCCTGGACTCCTATTTGCTGGTTCTACAGCTTGATCTTTGTGCAGAGTATCTACCCGCTCTGATTCCATGGCTTGGTGTTGTGGCTTTGGGACTAGTCCTGCTGATTCGACAACTTGTGAATCTAATTCATTAATCAGCCCCCTTGAATCCAAGATGTGAAACAATGCATCAGGAGTTACTTTTGTGATATCTGTGATCCAGACTCTTTGAGTCCTCATTTGATGCTCAGGTCTTGCTGCTCTTAGTGTTGCAAGAACTGGATTTGATGACTTGGGAGGCATACTCACTGTTTCACAAGGGTTGTGTGGCTGTGATAAGTTAGTCTGACCTTTCATTTTTGATACAATGGCTACTACCTCTGAATGTGAATCTGGGATTATTCCCATTGCATCCATAACCTGAATCAATGTCATCAGAGTGACCTTTATGCTGTCTGTGTCTGAACATGGTACCCTTGGTTTCAGCTCCACATTAGTCCCTTGTGCGTTATGTGACTGGATCCTTTCTTCTGGAAGACCTGTGTCCCTCTAGTCTATATTCGGCTAAAACAGGGGCTTTAAATCCTTTTTCCATGAAGTGGTTCATTCCAGGATTACATTAACTTCTATGTTTCTGAAAGGTGGCATGTCCACTGATACAACTGAAAGTTGTATCCACTGATTTGGTGGACCTTTCAGCCTTAAACTGCTTGTTGGAGGTAAGTGGCTGTGAAATTCTCGATTCTGTCCTGTTTACTTCAGAATTCACCTTAATGTACACATGGAGATGAATCAATGGAACATCTGAAGGTCTGTTGGTACTTGGCTTAGTGCTCTGAGAGACCGATGTAGGTAAATGTGTCTTGGGGATTTCTTGTTCAGGAACTCCTTGTGCATCCACCAGATGATTGAGTATTTCTTCACAGGGAGAGGTACCACTTGTTTCTGCTGAGTGGAGACCTTCTAAGACATATGTCATGCCAGCTCTCCTCTGACTCAAGGGTAGAGCTAGAGTGCAGCCTAGCCCAAGGTTCCCAGTCTCTCCTTCAAAACAGAAGTAATTGGCACTACTTCTGATTCTGTAAGTGGATGTCGTTGGCTTATTTCTATAGGTACTGTCCCATCATCTGATGCCCCTGGGGCTGTTGTCATAGATTCTGTTATTTGATGATGTAATGGTGTCATCTATGCAGTATTCTTTTCTTTGGTCAGTTATCAGAAGTCAACCCCATAGAGTCTGTCATTTTGTGACTTTGTCTTGGGCTCACCTCTAAACAGTTTAAGTAAGTCTTGTTGCAGTGGGGTGGACTCCGAAGGGTCCATGACCTGATGAGGCAGTTTTGGAGTCAATGACACATACTCTGTGCCTTGATGTGGTGTCATCCCGATGGAGTCTCTGACTTGAACCTAGGCAAACCTAGACATTCTTTGGCTGGAACCGCTGAGTGTGCAGTCAAACCAGCATGTAGTGGTGTGATCACGCCTGTGGATGACTCATGCACTATTGAGTTTAACTTTAGAGCATGTATGGATTTCTTCCATGGGTGTGGAATCATCAGTGATGAATCCAGGACTTTAGGGGGTGGCCATAACCATTGAAGTGGCCTAGGAGTAAATCTGATCTCTTTTGTGACTTGAGTCTCTAACCTTGGGTCCATGGTTCACGATTCCATGACTTTATGCTGAGGCTGCAGATCCTTTCCCTGGCTTTGAAGACTATATGGTGCGGCCCTGGACTCCTATTTGCTGGTTCTACAGCTTGATCTTTGTGCAGAGTATCTACCCGCTCTGATTCCATGGCTTGGTGTTGTGGCTTTGGGACTAGTCCTGCTGATTCGACAACTTGTGAATCTAATTCATTAATCAGCCCCTTGAATCCAAGATGTGAAACAATGCATCAGGAGTTACTTTTGTGATATCTGTGATCCAGACTCTTTGAGTCCCTCATTTGATGCTCAGGTCTTGCTGCTCTTAGTGTTGCAAGAACTGGATTTGATGACTTGGGAGGCATACTCACTGTTTCAGAAGGGTTGGGTGGCTGTGATAAGTTAGTCTGACCTTTCATTTTTGATACAATGGCTACTACCTCTGAATGTGAATCTGGGATTATTCCCATTGCATCCATAACCTGAATCAATGTCATCAGAGTGACCTTTATGCTGTCTGTGTCTGAACATGGTACCCTTGGGTGTCAGCTCCACATTAGTCCCTTGTGCGTTATGTGACTGGCATCCTTTCTTCTGGAAGACCTGTGTCCCTCTAGTCTATATTCGGCTAAAACAGGGGCTTTAATCCTTTTTCCATGAAGTGGTTCATTCCAGGATTACATTAACTTCTATGTTTCTGAAAGGTGGCATGTCCACTGATACAACTGAAAGTTGTATCCACTGATTTGGTGGACCTTTCAGCCTTAAACTGCTTGTTGGAGGTAAGTGGCTGTGAAATTCTCGATTCTGTCCTGTTTACTTCAGAATTCACCTTAATGTACACATGGAGATGAATCAATGGAACATCTGAAGGTCTGTTGGTACTTGGCTTAGTGCTCTGAGAGACCGGTGTAGGTAAATGTGTCTTGGGGATTTCTTGTTCAGGAACTCCTTGTGCATCCACCAGATGATTGAGTATTTCTTCACAGGCAGAGGTACCACTTGTTTCTGCAGAGTGGAGACCTTTTGAGACATATGTCATTCCAGCTCTCCTCTGACTCAAGGGTAGAGCTGGAGTGCAGCCCAGCCCAAGGTTCCCAGTCTCTCCTTCAAAACAGAAGTAGCTGGCACTACTTCTGATTCTGTAAGTGGATGTCGTTGGCTTATTTCTATAGGTACTGTCCCATCATCTGATGCCCCTGGGGCTGTTGTCATAGATTCTGTTATTTGATGATGTAATGGTGTCATCTATGCAGTATTCTTTTCTTTGGTCAGTTATCAGAAGTCAACCCCATAGAGTCTGTCATTTTGTGACTTTGTCTTGGGCTCACCTCTAAACAGTTAAGTAAGTCTTGTTGCAGTGGGGTGGACTCCGAAGGGTCCATGACCTGATGAGGCAGTTTTGGAGTCAATGACACATACTCTGTGCCTTGATGTGGTGTCATCCCGATGGAGTCTCTGACTTGAACCTAGGCAAACCTAGACATTCTTTGGCTGGAACCGCTGAGTGTGCAGTCAAACCAGCATGTAGTGGTGTGATCACGCCTGTGGATGACTCATGCACTATTGAGTTTAACTTTAGAGCATGTATGGATTTCTTACATGGGTGTGGAATCATCAGTGATGAATCCAGGACTTTAGGGGGTGGCCATAACCATTGAAGTGGCCTAGGAGTAAATCTGATCTCTTTTGTGACTTGAGTCTCTAACCTTGGGTCCATGGTTCACGATTCCATGACTTTATGCTGAGGCTGCAGAATCCTTTCCCTAGCTTTGAAGACTATATGGTGCGGCCCTGGACTCCTATTTGCTGGTTCTACAGCTTGATCTTTGTGCAGAGTATCTACCCGCTCTGATTTCCATGGCTTGGTGTTGTGGCTTTGGGACTAGTCCTGCTGATTCGACAACTTGTGAATGTAATTCATTAATCAGCCCCCTTGAATCCAAGATGTGAAACAATGCATCAGGAGTTACTTTTGTGATATCTGTGATCCAGACTCTTTGAGTCCTCATTTGATGCTCAGGTCTTGCTGCTCTTAGTGTTGCAAGAACTGGATTTGATGACTTGGGAGGCATACTCACTGTTTCAGAAGGGTTGGGTGGCTGTGATAAGTTAGTCTGACCTTTCATTTTTGATACAATGGCTACTACCTCTGAATGTGAATCTGGGATTATTCCCATTGCATCCATAACCTGAATCAATGTCATCAGAGTGACCTTTATGCTGTCTGTGTCTGAACATGGTACCTTGGGTGTCAGCTCCACATTAGTCCCTTGTGCGTTTATGTGACTGGATCCTTTCTTCTGGAAGACCTGTGTCCCTCTAGTCTATATTCGGCTACAACAGGGGCTTTAAATCCTTTTTCCATAAAGTGGTTCATTCCAGGATTACATTAACTTCTATGTTTCTGAAAGGTGGCATGTCCACTGATACAACTGAAAGTTGTATCCACTGATTTGGTGGACCTTTCAGCCTCAAACTGCTTCTTGGTGGTAAGTGGCTGTGAAATTCTCGATTCTGTCCTGTTTACTTCAGAATTCACCTTAATGTACACATGGAGATGAATCAATGGAACATCTGAAAGTCTGTTGGTACTTGGCTTAGTGCTCTGAGAGACCGGTATAGGTAAATGTGTCTTGGGGATTTCTTGTTCAGGAACTCCTTGTGCATCCACCAGATGATTGAGTATTTCTTCACAGGCAGAGGTACCACTTGTTTCTGCTGAGTGGAGACCTTCTAAGACATATGTCATTCCAGCTCTCCTCTGACTCAAGGGTAGAGCTAGGAGTGCAGCCTAGCCCAAGGTTCCCAGTCTCTCCTTCAAAACAGAAGTAATTGGCACTACTTCTGATTCTGTAAGTGGATGTCGTTGGCTTATTTCTATAGGTACTGTCCCATCATCTGATACCCCTGGGGCTGTTGTCATAGATTCTGTTATTTGATGATGTAATGGTGTCATCTATGTAGGATTTTTTTCTTTGGTCAGTTATCAGAAGTCAACCCCATAGAGTCTGTCATTTTGTGACTTTGTCTTGGGCTCACCTCTAAACAGTTTAAGTAAGTCTTGTTGCAGTGGGGTGGACTCCGAAGGGTCCATGACCTGATGAGGCAGTTTTGGAGTCAATGACACATACTCTGTGCCTTGATGTGGTGTCATCCCGATGGAGTCTCTGACTTGAACCTAGGCAAACCTAGACATTCTTTGGCTGGAACCGCTGAGTGTGCAGTCAAACCAGCATGTAGTGGTGTGATCACGCCTGTGGATGACTCATGCACTATTGAGTTTAACTTTAGAGCATGTATGGATTTCTTCCATGGGTGTGGAATCATCAGTGATGAATCCAGGACTTTAGGGGGTGGCCATAACCATTGAAGTGGCCTAGGAGTAAATCTGATCTCTTTTGTGACTTGAGTCTCTAACCTTGGGTCCATGGTTCACGATTCCATGACTTTATGCTGAGGCTGCAGAATCCTTTCCCTAGCTTTGAAGACTATATGGTGCGGCCCTGGACTCCTATTTGCTGGTTCTACAGCTTGATCTTTGTGCAGAGTATCTACCCGCTCTGATTTCCATGGCTTGGTGTTGTGGCTTTGGGACTAGTCCTGCTGATTCGACAACTTGTGAATGTAATTCATTAATCAGCCCCCTTGAATCCAAGATGTGAAACAATGCATCAGGAGTTACTTTTGTGATATCTGTGATCCAGACTCTTTGAGTCCCTCATTTGATGCTCAGGTCTTGCTGCTCTTAGTGTTGCAAGAACTGGATTTGATGACTTGGGAGGCATACTCACTGTTTCAGAAGGGTTGGGTGGCTGTGATAAGTTAGTCTGACCTTTCATTTTTGATACAATGGCTACTACCTCTGAATGTGAATCTGGGATTATTCCCATTGCATCCATAACCTGAATCAATGTCATCAGAGTGACCTTTATGCTGTCTGTGTCTGAACATGGTACCTTGGTGTCAGCTCCACATTAGTCCCTTGTGCGTTATGTGACTGCATCCTTTCTTCTGGAAGACCTGTGTCCCTCTAGTCTATATTCGGCTAAAACAGGGGCTTTAAATCCTTTTTCCATGAAGTGGTTCATTCCAGGATTACATTAACTTCTATGTTTCTGAAAGGTGGCATGTCCACTGATACAACTGAAAGTTGTATCCACTGATTTGGTGGACCTTTCAGCCTAAACTGCTTGTTGGAGGTAAGTGGCTGTGAAATTCTCGATTCTGTCCTGTTTACTTCAGAATTCACCTTAATGTACACATGGAGATGAATCAATGGAACATCTGAAGGTCTGTTGGTACTTGGCTTAGTGCTCTGAGAGACCGATGTAGGTAAATGTGTCTTGGGGATTTCTTGTTCAGGAACTCCTTGTGCATCCACCAGATGATTGAGTATTTCTTCACAGGGAGAGGTACCACTTGTTTCTGCTGAGTGGAGACCTTCTAAGACATATGTCATGCCAGCTCTCCTCTGACTCAAGGGTAGAGCTGGAGTGCAGCCTAGCCCAAGGTTCCCAGTCTCTCCTTCAAAACAGAAGTAATTGGCACTACTTCTGATTCTGTAAGTGGATGTCGTTGGCTTATTTCTATAGGTACTGTCCCATCATCTGATGCCCCTGGGGCTGTTGTCATAGATTCTGTTATTTGATGATGTAATGGTGTCATCTATGCAGTATTCTTTTCTTTGGTCAGTTATCAGAAGTCAACCCCATAGAGTCTGTCATTTTGTGACTTTGTCTTGGGCTCACCTCTAAACAGTTTAAGTAAGTCTTGTTGCAGTGGGGTGGACTCCGAAGGGTCCATGACCTGATGAGGCAGTTTTGGAGTCAATGACACATACTCTGTGCCTTGATGTGGTGTCATCCCGATGGAGTCTCTGACTTGAACCTAGGCAAACCTAGACTTTCTTTGGCTGGAACCGCTGAGTGTGCAGTCAAACCAGCATGTAGTGGTGTGATCACTCCTGTGGATGACTCATGCACTAT
This sequence comes from Arvicanthis niloticus, assembly GCF_011762505.2. Taxonomy (NCBI): domain Eukaryota; kingdom Metazoa; phylum Chordata; class Mammalia; order Rodentia; family Muridae; genus Arvicanthis; species Arvicanthis niloticus. The sequence goes on along the minus strand of NC_047674.1, from coordinate 61,471,479 downwards.
TGAGTTTAACTTTAGAGCATGTATGGATTTCTTCCATGGGTGTGGAATCATCAGTGATGAATCCAGGACTTTAGGGGTGGCCATAACCATTGAAGTGGCCTAGGAGTAAATCTGATCTCTTTTGTGACTTGAGTCTCTAACCTTGGGTCCATGGTTCACGATTCCATGACTTTATGCTGAGGCTGCAGAATCCTTTCCCTAGCTTTGAACACTATACAGTGCGGCCCTAGACTCCTATTTGCTGGTTCTACAGCTTGATCTTTGTGCAGAGTATCTACCCGCTCTGATTCCATGGCTTGGTGTTGTGGCTTTGGGACTAGTCCTGCTGATTCGACAACTTGTGAATCTAATTCATTAATCAGCCCCCTTGAATCCAAGATGTGAAACAATGCATCAGGAGTTACTTTTGTGATATCTGTGATCCAGACTCTTTGAGTCCCTCATTTGATGCTCAGGTCTTGCTGCTCTTAGTGTTGCAAGAACTGGATTTGATGACTTGGGAGGCATACTCACTGTTTCACAAGGGTTGTGTGGCTGTGATAAGTTAGTCTGACCTTTCATTTTTGATACAATGGCTACTACCTCTGAATGTGAATCTGGGATTATTCCCATTGCATCCATAACCTGAATCAATGTCATCAGAGTGACCTTTATGCTGTCTGTGTCTGAACATGGTACCCTTGGTTTCAGCTCCACATTAGTCCCTTGTGCGTTATGTGACTGGATCCTTTCTTCTGGAAGACCTGTGTCCCTCTAGTCTATATTCGGCTAAAACAGGGGCTTTAAATCCTTTTTCCATGAAGTGGTTCATTCCAGGATTACATTAACTTCTATGTTTCTGAAAGGTGGCATGTCCACTGATACAACTGAAAGTTGTATCCACTGATTTGGTGGACCTTTCAGCCTTAAACTGCTTGTTGGAGGTAAGTGGCTGTGAAATTCTCGATTCTGTCCTGTTTACTTCAGAATTCACCTTAATGTACACATGGAGATGAATCAATGGAACATCTGAAGGTCTGTTGGTACTTGGCTTAGTGCTCTGAGAGACCGATGTAGGTAAATGTGTCTTGGGGATTTCTTGTTCAGGAACTCCTTGTGCATCCACCAGATGATTGAGTATTTCTTCACAGGGAGAGGTACCACTTGTTTCTGCTGAGTGGAGACCTTCTAAGACATATGTCATGCCAGCTCTCCTCTGACTCAAGGGTAGAGCTAGAGTGCAGCCTAGCCCAAGGTTCCCAGTCTCTCCTTCAAAACAGAAGTAATTGGCACTACTTCTGATTCTGTAAGTGGATGTCGTTGGCTTATTTCTATAGGTACTGTCCCATCATCTGATGCCCCTGGGGCTGTTGTCATAGATTCTGTTATTTGATGATGTAATGGTGTCATCTATGCAGTATTCTTTTCTTTGGTCAGTTATCAGAAGTCAACCCCATAGAGTCTGTCATTTTGTGACTTTGTCTTGGGCTCACCTCTAAACAGTTTAAGTAAGTCTTGTTGCAGTGGGGTGGACTCCGAAGGGTCCATGACCTGATGAGGCAGTTTTGGAGTCAATGACACATACTCTGTGCCTTGATGTGGTGTCATCCCGATGGAGTCTCTGACTTGAACCTAGGCAAACCTAGACATTCTTTGGCTGGAACCGCTGAGTGTGCAGTCAAACCAGCATGTAGTGGTGTGATCACGCCTGTGGATGACTCATGCACTATTGAGTTTAACTTTAGAGCATGTATGGATTTCTTCCATGGGTGTGGAATCATCAGTGATGAATCCAGGACTTTAGGGGGTGGCCATAACCATTGAAGTGGCCTAGGAGTAAATCTGATCTCTTTTGTGACTTGAGTCTCTAACCTTGGGTCCATGGTTCACGATTCCATGACTTTATGCTGAGGCTGCAGATCCTTTCCCTGGCTTTGAAGACTATATGGTGCGGCCCTGGACTCCTATTTGCTGGTTCTACAGCTTGATCTTTGTGCAGAGTATCTACCCGCTCTGATTCCATGGCTTGGTGTTGTGGCTTTGGGACTAGTCCTGCTGATTCGACAACTTGTGAATCTAATTCATTAATCAGCCCCCTTGAATCCAAGATGTGAAACAATGCATCAGGAGTTACTTTTGTGATATCTGTGATCCAGACTCTTTGAGTCCCTCATTTGATGCTCAGGTCTTGCTGCTCTTAGTGTTGCAAGAACTGGATTTGATGACTTGGGAGGCATACTCACTGTTTCAGAAGGGTTGGGTGGCTGTGATAAGTTAGTCTGACCTTTCATTTTTGATACAATGGCTACTACCTCTGAATGTGAATCTGGGATTATTCCCATTGCATCCATAACCTGAATCAATGTCATCAGAGTGACCTTTATGCTGTCTGTGTCTGAACATGGTACCTAGGGTGTCAGCTCCACATTAGTCCCTTGTGCGTTTATGTGACTGCATCGTTTCTTCTGGAAGACCTGTGTCCCTCTAGTCTGTATTCGGCTACAACAGGGGCTTTAAATCCTTTTTCCATAAAGTGGTTCATTCCAGGATTACATTAACTTCTATGTTTCTGAAAGGTGGCATGTCCACTGATACAACTGAAAGTTGTATCCACTGATTTGGTGGACCTTTCAGCCTCAAACTGCTTCTTGGTGGTAAGTGGCTGTGAAATTCTCGCTTCTGGCCTGTTTACTTCAGAATTCACCTTAATGTACATATGGAGATGAATCAATGGAACATCTGAAGGTCTGTTGGTACTTGGCTTAGTGCTCTGAGAGACCGGTGTAGGTAAATGTGTCTTGGGGATTTCTTGTTCAGGAACTCCTTGTGCATCCACCAGATGATTGAGTATTTCTTCACAGGCAGAGGTACCACTTGTTTCTGCAGAGTGGAGACCTTCTGAGACATATGTCATTCCAGCTCTCCTCTGACTCAAGGGTAGAGCTGGAGTGCAGCCCAGCCCAAGGTTCCCAGTCTCTCCTTCAAAACAGAAGTAGCTGGCACTACTTCTGATTCTGTAAGTGGATGTCGTTGGCTTATTTCTATAGGTACTGTCCCATCATCTGATGCCCCTGGGGCTGTTGTCATAGATTCTGTTATTTGATGATGTAATGGTGTCATCTATGCAGTATTCTTTTCTTTGGTCAGTTATCAGAAGTCAACCCCATAGAGTCTGTCATTTTGTGACTTTGTCTTGGGCTCACCTCTAAACAGATTAAGTAACTCTTGTTGAAGTGGGGTGAACTCCGAAGGGTCCATGACCTGATGAGGCAGTTTTGGAGTCAATGACACATACTCTGTGCCTTGATGTGGTGTCATCCCGATGGAGTCTCTGACTTGAACCTAGGCAAACCTAGACTTTCTTTGGCTGGAACCGCTGAGTGTGCAGTCAAACCAGCATGTAGTGGTGTGATCACTCCTGTGGATGACTCATGCACTATTGAGTTTAACTTTAGAGCATGTATGGATTTCTTACATGGGTTGGAATCATCAGTGATGAATCCAGGACTTTAGGGGTGGCCATAACTATTGAAGTGGCCGAGGAGTAAATCTGATCTGTTTTGTGACTTGAGTCTCTAACCTTGGGTCCATGGTTCACGATTCCATGACTTTATGCAGAAGCTGCAGAATCCTTTCCCTAGCTTTGAAGACTATATGTTGCGGCCCTGGACTCCTCTTTGCTGGTTCTACAGCTTGATCTTTGTGCAGAGTATCTACCCGCTCTGTTTCCATGGCTTGGTGTTGTGGCTTTGGGACTAGTCCTGCTGATTGGACAACTTGTGAATGTAATTCATTATTCAGCCCCCTTGAATCCAAGATGTGAAACAATGCATCAGGAGTTACTTTTGTGATATCTGTGATCCAGACTCTTTGAGTCCTCATTTGATGCTCAGGTCTTGCTGCTCTTAGTGTTGCAAGAACTGGATTTGATGACTTGGGAGGCATACTCACTGTTTCACAAGGGTTGTGTGGCTGTGATAAGTTAGTCTGACCTTTCATTTTTGATACAATGGCTACTACCTCTGAATGTGAATCTGGGATTATTCCCATTGCATCCATAACCTGAATCAATGTCATCAGAGTGACCTTTATGCTGTCTGTGTCTGAACATGGTACCCTTGGTTTCAGCTCCACATTAGTCCCTTGTGCGTTATGTGACTGCATCCTTTTTTCTGGAAGACCTGTGACCCTCTGTTCTATATTCGGCTACAACAGGGGCTTTGGTTCCTTTTTCCACAAAGTGGTTCATTGCAGATTACATTAACTTCTATGTTTCTGAAAGGTGGCATGTCCACTGATACAACTGAAAGTTGTATCCACTGATTTGGTGGACCTTTCAGCCTCAAACTGCTTCTTGGTGGTAAGTGGCTGTGAAATTCTCGCTTCTATCCTCTTTACTTCAGAATTCACCTTAATGTACACATGGAGATGAATCAATGGAACATCTGAAGGTCTGTTGGTACTTGGCTTAGTGCTCTGACAGACCGGTGTAGGTAAATGTGTCTTGGGGATTTCTTGTTCAGGAACCCCTTGTGCATCCACCAGATGATTGAGTATTTCTTCACAGGCAGAGGTACCACTTGTTTCTGCAGAGTGGAGACCTTCTAAGACATATGTCATTCTAGCTCTCCTCTGACTCAAGGGTAGAGCTGGAGTGCAGCCTAGCCCAAGGTTCCCAGTCTCTCCTTCAAAACAGAAGTAGCTGGCACTACTTCTGATTCTGTAAGTGGATGTCGTTGGCTTATTTCTATAGGTACTGTCCCATCATCTGATGCCCCTGGGGCTGTTGTCATAGATTCTGTTATTTGATGATGTAATGGTGTCATCTATGCAGTATTCTTTTCTTTGGTCAGTTATCAGAAGTCAACCCCATAGAGTCTGTCATTTTGTGACTTTGTCTTGGGCTCACCTCTAAACAGATTTAAGTAAGTCTTGTTGCAGTGGGGTGGACTCCGAAGGGTCCATGACCTGATGAGGCAGTTTTGGAGTCAATGACACATACTCTGTGCCTTGATGTGGTGTCATCCCGATGGAGTCTCTGACTTGAACCTAGGCAAACCTAGACATTCTTTGGCTGGAACCGCTGAGTGTGCAGTCAAACCAGCATGTAGTGGTGTGATCACTCCTGTGGATGACTCATGCACTATTGAGTTTAACTTTAGAGCATGTATGGATTTCTTACATGGGTGTGGATTCATCAGTGATGAATCCAGGAATTTAGGGGGTGGCCATAACCATTGAAGTGGCCTAGGAGTTAAATCTGATCTGTTTTGTGACTTGAGTCTCTAACACTTGAGGTCCATGGTTCACGATTCCATGACTTTATGCTGAGGCTGCAGAATCCTTTCCCTAGCTTTGAAGACTATATGGTGCGGCCCTAGGACTCCTCTTTGCTGGTTCTACAGCTTGATCTTTGTGCAGAGTATCTACCCGCTCTGTTTCCATGGCTTGGTGTTGTGGCTTTGGGACTAGTCCTGCTGATTCGACAACTTGTGAATCTAATTCATTAATCAGCCCCCTTGAATCCAAGATGTGAAACAATGCATCAGGAGTTACTTTTGTGATATCTGTGATCCAGACTCTTTGAGTCCCTCATTTGATGCTCAGGTCTTGCTGCTCTTAGTGTTGCAAGTAACTGGAATTTGATGACTTGGGAGGCATACTCACTGTTTCACAAGCGGTTGTGTGGCTGTGATAAGTTAGTCTGACCTTTCATTTTTGATACAATGGCTACTACCTCTGAATGTGAATCTGGGATTATTCCCATTGCATCCATAACCTGAATCAATGTCATCAGAGTGACCTTTATGCTGTCTGTGTCTGAACATGGTACCCTTGGTTTCAGCTCCACATTAGTCCCTTGTGCGTTATGTGACTGGATCCTTTCTTCTGGAAGACCTGTGTCCCTCTAGTCTATATTCGGCTAAAACAGGGGCTTTAAATCCTTTTTCCATGAAGTGGTTCATTCCAGGATTACATTAACTTCTATGTTTCTGAAAGGTGGCATGTCCACTGATACAACTGAAAGTTGTATCCACTGATTTGGTGGACCTTTCAGCCTTAAACTGCTTGTTGGAGGTAAGTGGCTGTGAAATTCTCGATTCTGTCCTGTTTACTTCAGAATTCACCTTAATGTACACATGGAGATGAATCAATGGAACATCTGAAGGTCTGTTGGTACTTGGCTTAGTGCTCTGAGAGACCGATGTAGGTAAATGTGTCTTGGGGATTTCTTGTTCAGGAACTCCTTGTGCATCCACCAGATGATTGAGTATTTCTTCACAGGGAGAGGTACCACTTGTTTCTGCTGAGTGGAGACCTTCTAAGACATATGTCATGCCAGCTCTCCTCTGACTCAAGGGTAGAGCTAGAGTGCAGCCTAGCCCAAGGTTCCCAGTCTCTCCTTCAAAACAGAAGTAATTGGCACTACTTCTGATTCTGTAAGTGGATGTCGTTGGCTTATTTCTATAGGTACTGTCCCATCATCTGATGCCCCTGGGGCTGTTGTCATAGATTCTGTTATTTGATGATGTAATGGTGTCATCTATGCAGTATTCTTTTCTTTGGTCAGTTATCAGAAGTCAACCCCATAGAGTCTGTCATTTTGTGACTTTGTCTTGGGCTCACCTCTAAACAGTTTAAGTAAGTCTTGTTGCAGTGGGGTGGACTCCGAAGGGTCCATGACCTGATGAGGCAGTTTTGGAGTCAATGACACATACTCTGTGCCTTGATGTGGTGTCATCCCGATGGAGTCTCTGACTTGAACCTAGGCAAACCTAGACATTCTTTGGCTTTGACCACTGAGTGTGTAGTCAAACCAGCATGTAGTAGTGTGATCACTCCATGTGGTGACTCATGTACTATTGAGTTTAACTTTAGAGCATGTATGGATTTCTTACATGGGTGTGGAATCATCATTGATGAATCCAGGACTTTAATTGGTTTCCATAGCCGTTAAGTGGCCTAAGAGTAAATCCTGATCTCTTTTGTGACTTGAGTCTCTAACCTTGGGTCCATGTTCACACGATTCCATGACTTTATGCTGAGGCTGCAGATCCTTCCTGGCTTTGAAGACTATATGGTGCGGCCCTGGACTCCTATTTGCTGGTTCTACAGCTTGATCTTTGTGCAGAGTATCTACCCGCTCTGATTCCATGGCTTGGTGTTGTGGCTTTGGACTAGTCCTGCTGATTCGACAACTTGTGAATCTAATTCATAATCAGCCCCCTTGAATCCAAGATGTGAAACAATGCATCAGGAGTTACTTTTGTGATATCTGTGATCCAGACTCTTTGAGTCCTCATTTGATGCTCAGGTCTTGCTGCCTTAGTGTTCAAGAACTGGATTTGATGACTTGGGACATACTCACTGTAGAAAGGGTTGAATGGCTGTGATATTAGTCTGACCTTTCATTTTTGATACAATGGCTACTACCTCTGATGTGAATCTGGATTATTCCCATTGCATCCATAACCTGAATCAATGTCATCAGAGTACCTTTATGCTGTCTGTGTCTGAACATGGTACCTTGGTTTCAGCCCACATTAGTCCCTTGTGCGTTATTACTGCACTCCTTTGTTCGGATACCTGTGACCCTCTGTCTATATTCGGCTAAACAGGGGCTTTCTCCTTTTTCCACAAAGTGGTTTCATTTTATTACATTATTCTATGTTTCTGAAAGGTGGCATGTCCACTGATACAACTTTGTATCCACTGATTTGGTGGACCTTTCAGCCTCAAACTGCTTCATAAGGGCTGTTTCTCGCTTCTGTCCTTTTACTTCAGATTCACCTTAATGTACCATGTTGAATCAATGGAACATCTAAGGTCTGTGGTACTTGGCTTAGTGCTCTGAGAGACCATGTAGGTAAATGTGTCAATTTCTTGTTCAGGAACCCCTTGTGCATCCACCAGATGATTGAGTATTTCTTCACAGGCAGAGGTACCACTTGTTTCTGCAGAGTCTCTCCCTTTCCATATCTCATCTCTAGCTCTCCTCTGACTCTAGAGCTCTCAGCCCTCCCAAGGTTCCCAGTCTCTCCTTCAAAACAGAAGTAGCTGGCACTACTTCTGATTCTGTTGATGTCCTTACTTATTTCTATAGGTACTCCCATCATCTGATGCCCCTTCCTGTTGTCATAGATTCTTTTATTTAAAATGTAATGGTGTCATCTATGCAGTATTCTTTTCTTTGGTCAGTTATCAGAAGTCAACCCCATAGAGTCCATCATTTTGTGACTTTGTCTTGGGCTCACCTCTAAACAGTTTAAGTAAGTCTTGTTCAGTGGGGTGGACTCCGAAGGTCCATGACCTGATGAGGCATGGAGTCAATGACAATACTCTGTGCCTTATTGGTGTCATCCCGATGGAGTCTCTGACTTGAAAGGCAAACCTAGACATTCTTTGGCTGGAACCGCTGAGTGTGCAGTCATGTAGTGGTGTGATCCCCTGTGGATGACTCATGCACTATTGAGTTTTACTTTGAGCATGTATGGATTTCTTACATGGGTTGGAATCATCAGTGATGAATCCAGGACTTTAGTGGCATAACCATTGAAGTGGCCTAGAGTAATCCTGTTTGTGACTTGAGTCATAACATTTGTCCATGGCACGATTCCATGACTTTATGCTGGCTGCAGATCCTTTTTCTTTGAACACTATATGGTCGGCCCTAGCTCCTATTTCTGGTTCTACTAGCTTGATCTTTGTGCAGAGTACTACCCGCTCTGTTTCCATGGCTTGGTGTCCTTTGGAACCTAGTCCTGCTATTCACAACTTGTGAATGTAATTCATTAATCAGCCCCTTGAATCCAAGATGTGAAACAAGCATCAGAGTTATTTTTGTGATATCTGTGATCAGACTCTTTGAGTCCCTCATTTGATGCTCAGGTCTTGCTGCTCTTAGTGTTTGCAAGAACTGGATTTGATGACTTGCAGGCATACTCACTGTTTCAGCAGGGTGGGTGGCTGTGATAAGTTAGTCTGACCTTTCATTTTGATACAATGGCTACTACCTCTGAGTGAATCTGGATTATATTGCATATAACTGAATCATGTCAGCAAGTGACCTTTATGCTGTCTGTGTCTGAAATGGACCTCTGATTGTCAGCTTGACATGTTTGTGAGTTGTGTGAGTGGGGACTTTGTCTGGAATTGTCCCCTTAGTCTATATACGGCTAAAACAGCTTTAAATCCTTTTTCCATGGTGGTTCATTACAGGATTACATTAACTTCTATGTGTCTGAAAGGTGGCATGTCCACTGGTACAGGGAAAGTTGTATCCAGGATTTGTTGGACTTTCAGGCCTAAACTGCAATTTGGAGGTATGTGCTGTGAAATTCTCTTCTGTCCTTGTTTGGATTCTGAATTCACCTTGGTGTACACATGGAGATGATCAATGCATCTGAAGGTCTGTTGGTACTTGGCTTAGTGCTCTGAGAGACAGATTAGGTAAATGTGTCTTGGATTTCTTGTTCAGGAACTCCTTGTGATCCACCAGATTTGAGTATTTCTTCAAGGGAGTTTGTTTCTAATGGGTTTTCTAAGACATATGTCATCCAGCTCTCCTCTGCTCAAGGGTAGACAGAGTCAGCCTAGCCTTGGTTCCCTGTCTCTCCTTTGACAAAAATCAGCTGACCTGATTTAGGTGGGTATGTTGCTATTTGTGGTCAGTCATATGTGTCCAGTCTCTGTTCTTTTTGTGTAACACTTCCTGTGTCTCTGAGGCATTGTGGGAAGGGCTGGAAAGGGAAGGATCAGGTGATAAGGAATCTCTTCTGCCCTAAATCTTCTAGGTTTAGAACCAGTTGATTGCTACATTTAGTGTTGAGCCATCAAAGCGGGTTTTCTGAGTCTACACATGAAGTGTAGAAAAGATGTATCCCATGCTGCTGGGACTAGATGTCCCAGGGTGGAGTGGTACCCAAGGTGAGCTCCCTTCTTCTCTGAGGAGAAGGCAATGGGGTAGGAAGAGGAGTATGAAAGGCTCTGACTGGGAGCAGAGGAAAGAGGGGAGTTGTGATCGAAGTGTAAAGTGAATAAAAAATAAACTATTGAAAAAATTTTAAAAGAACTGTGGCTGGGCATGCCCAAGAGCTCAAGCCAATTTGTGTTTCTTATAGCCATGTGTCAAAGTGTTCTGAATGCAAATTCAAAGATGATTTTGGAATTCTACTGAGATATTTCAGACTTTTTTGTTTGTAAATAGTATCAATCCAGCATCAATTTCACCATCTTCATATAAGTGATAGCCTGTGACTTGGGTCCATGGCCATTCTCAGAAGAACCAGTCTAGAGGCACAAAAAGGATGTAAATTCACTTGCCAAGGCTCTGATGAGATATATATATTTTTTATATGCTTAGGTAGGATTCATAGCCAAAATGTAAAGTATCTAAGGTGGGCAGTGAATCAGCTCTATCTACCCACTTGGTGGCTTTCACAAAGAAATCCACCTGTAGAGTCCCCAGATATCATTGGCAATTTGGGGTGGTTGTATATACTTGGATGATAGAGGGAAAACAGTTCATTGTCTTCCCTGGCATCTCCTCCTAATGTTGTGTGCAGATGCTGTGTGAAGTCTCTGAGCTCCTCTAGAGCTCAGGCATGACATGATAGTCATTCATGAGAAGTGTAGGTGGAAGATGCTCTCCTCAGTCAATGTCACTAGTGCTCTGTGTGTACATCCTGAGGGCAGAAATTTACTGGGTACATGTTTCAAGATGGACAGGTATCTACAAAAGAAAGCTTATTTTAGACTCACAATGAAGCTGCAAGAAATATTTTTTCACCTGCTCAAGACCTATGGCCTTTTAGACAAGGGCAGGTTTATTTTAGGTGGAATTCAGTACCTTCTGAAACAGGGATGTTCATTTTTCTCCTTATGTGAGCTATCTGAGAGAAAACTCCATGGGTCTCTTCAGGAAATACTGCCTGCAGGGACTGCTCTAGCCTAGATGTCTCCTGCTGTCCCATAAACAGGTTCACCTCCTGGTTCAGGATTCAGGAGGAGAAGCAGTTTCCCAGCAACCTGATTGGATTGGACACTGTGCATTCTATACACTATCTTGTTTAACTCTTGCCTAGATGAGTCAGAGTGCATAGATGGTAAAAAATGATCCTCGACCACAGAACTTGTCCAACAGGATCTGCAAATTTGAAGAATGAAAGCATGGTCAGTGAGAGATCTGGACTCTAGTGTAGACTCTAAGACAACAAAAGACGCAGTATGTGTGTGGTCATCATATCTGAGTCAAATATCTGGGTGGGATTTTAAACAGTGTACCAGATAATCATGTTCTGTCCAAAAGAAGAAGCTACTGAGCATCTCTGGGACTCAGTTTTCTTCTCTGGGAGATGAATATTTCTGGCCAATAATAGGGTCATGTTTGGGTATGTTCTGGTACAAATAGTTGGTGTTGATTGCACCTTTCCAGGTGTCTCCATCAGGCAGCCTATGTGGAAAGGAAAGTGCTGAGTCTGTGAGCCTGGTGCTAGTATGCTGCCTTCTCTTTTCTCAGGTAACAGGGTAAGGGCAGCAACATGATCCCTCCAGTGGCTGAAACAAAAAATGTCCACATTATACTTTTCTAGCCTCTTGGGCATCAATTCTGTACTATGAAATTCACATAGTCAGAGTCAATGGCACATGGTGTAGCAGAACAATCAGTTCTGTTTCTCCAGGGATTTCTTGATATGGCTATATTACTCAAATCTCCTTTGGTTTGGCCCTGATTTCAAGAAGGTACATGAAAAATGAAGAGTACCTTAGTGGACACTAACTAACAAGCAGACAAGCTATGGGTCAAGGAAAAATGGCGAAGTGCCTCTTAGCTGGCTTATTCTGCTAGATTGCGTGAACTCTCACGATCATGGCTCTGGAACTCAATACAAAGGCAGTAACTGCCCAGTGGCAGAATGAATGTCAGGCCATAGATGTGAGTGAAGATGTTTATCCTCTTTATATCAAACCCTTCGTCCTCAAATGTTTCAGGGTGAAGAATCTCTTACACTAAGTTATCCCAAGTTCCCTCTGAGGCCATTCCTTAATGGAACTCTCTCTCTCCTTTTTTATGCTCTATAATAAGAGGTCAGTAACCCTTTTCTTGGAGATGCTAAGAGGCTTGTCTAGGCAGATTCATGGTTCCTGACCTGTAGACCAGTGTGAAGTTAGGCAAGATCCCAAGAGTTTCTCTTCTACTATCACTGTTCTAGGCTAAGTGAGACCTACTCTCCCTCCAAAGTGTAGCAGCATCTATGTTTTCCATGTGTACTGGTGCCCATTTCCCTCTAGCTTGCAGGCACTCTCCTGTTAGGAGACAGTTGTGGTTCTGATAAAACTCCTTAGCACACGGATTAAACAGTGCCAGCATGCAGTGGACTATGACTTCTGTGATGGAAGGGATACAGGAATAAAGGCAGGCTGCAAACACAGCAGCATGGAAAAGACCTCATGTGGGAAATCTGATGAGAAAGACAGAGAAATGAGTACTGCTGTGGTATTTCTCTACAGGCTTGCCCACAGAGGTGCCATGTTCAATGGGCAGCTTGGATATGGTATTAGCTCAAGGTATCCTCTGAAAACAATGCTGTGAGAGGCCAGGCCTGGGCCATGTTTCCTTGTTAACTATGGTTTGCTGTGGAGAAACTCTTGGTAGGTGGTTTACCTTCTTCTGTGTTGGATAGAGGCCTCTATGCTGGGTAAATGGACACCCTCCTCTCTCGATTGCCTGCAGGACTCTTCAGTCTGCTCTCTCAGTTCACAGCAGACAACTCTATGTTTCACAATCCGTAGAGCTCATCCCTTCAAAGAAGAGGGATATGTGAAAAGGACCATATAATGCAGCAGTTCTCCGCCCTCCTCATTCTGCAAAACTTACTACACTTCCTGCTGCCTCTGCGACTTTCTGGTTCTCATCCTCTGCTGTCCATCTTGAGCTCAACAATTTTATTTTACAGACAGATAAGAACTTCTGGGGGAACTGCCATCTTAAAATTAGATTTTTAAATTTTCATACCTATCCATGGAAAGCATTTAATGTGTTTGTTTCAATGGAACAAGACAATCTCAGAAGAAAAATGAATGAAAGTTACTTGAAGAGGATACAGGGGAAATAAAAGTATATGCCCAGCCTCAATTCTGAAATTTTGACATTTTCCAGAGACAGTTCAAGGTGACTGGCCTATGTATCACAGACCTTTCCCCAAAGACAAAAATGGCTTGTTTTTACTCATAGAGAAGTTTGATAGTTAGGAGGCAGTGCATGAATGACAAAACTCTGAGGACACGGAATAGGACATTAGTCTCCCTGAGATCCTGAAAAACAACTTTTTGGGATGCAGACAGTTCACCTCTCCCATCACAGATGTTCCAGAGTGTGTCATACATTGCTTTGTTTGGGTGGTTCAGAACCAAGATTCTTGCATCCCTGGCTCCCCATTAGCCAGCAAGGATGAACAAGTTTCTGTGGTTTAGACCTAAATGCAAAGTGGTTTGACAAGCAAAAAGGCACTGTGGGACCCATGAAAGCCAGCCTAGAGCATGAAAGTCAGCAGTTGATCAGACTGTATCTGGATGTTGGATCAGGAGAACAGGAAGCTCTCTCTGTCATTGGTGACCATGAAGTGAAAGCTGTGCCTTTAACAATATCTCAGTTGGTCTCAGTGACTCACCTTGAGTCCTCATCTGTGATCTCTTGGTTCAGATGAAAATAACTGTGAATCAGACTGTCTAGCCAGTCTAGAGTGTCTTGGGTTGTCAGGTGGAAGTCATGTGACTTGTGGCTGGACTGCAGGTGAGGGATCCACTGAAAGCAGACAAGGTTAGAGTCACACTCTGTGGCTTTCATCCAAAGATGTGTCAGCTATGACACACATCCCCTAGCCCACTGCTTCTTTCCACAGAAGTATTCTAGACATAATTCCCACCTTCAGGTATCCATTCCCATGAACACATAGAATTCTATTATGAAGGTTAGTTTTGAGGTTTGCTCCCATTTCCTAGTCCACCCTGGTTGGACTTGAGGGATGTGCCTCTGGTTCAATCCTCTCCATGCCAAAATGATAAAAGCACAGAACTGGAAAGATTCTATATTGAAAGACTAGAAGAATTTATTATTGCTGCTGTACACTACTTGAAACAGGGAAGTACCCATGTACAATCCTAACACTCAGGACAATGTAGCATGGGAAATCTCTGTGAGTTTTAGAGCAACCTAGTCTACATAAAGATTGCCAGGACAGAAAAAAATACATAGAAAAAATACATAGTGTCTCAAAAAATAAAAAATAAAAGTTCAGGAGAGAAGATTTCCCTATCTCATTTAGAGAATGCAACAAAACCTCCAACCATTCAACAGGTCTAGCTTCACTGATGTGCAACAGAAACACAAGATGACCCTGGTTGATGCCACAAAAGTCAAAATTACTCTCATCCACTATAGAAGCAGCTTTTTGTCTTGTCAACACAGGACTCACCGGATGATCTAAATTCTAGAAAGTATTAACAACCAAGCTTCATGTCATATTGGTGGGAAGAAGATTTGGCCAATGCTGTCAGTATTCGATAAAAAGTGTTCAATAAAAGCCCAGGGACAGGTGGTGAGAATGAAAGCTGGCTGCCAAGTACAAAGGAGCAGATAGTTCCTGCCTTACCACCTCTGCCATCTCTCATTTTCCAGTTGGTTGTCAGTAAAGGAGATGCTAGCATAAACCACCTTATGTGTTCTTTTTCTTTACTACACTAAGACCAGGCTTCAAAGACTCATGTTCTATGACAAATAGATACTTACTATACTCAATCTTACCTTCAGGTGCATGATTCACATAGATTAGGTCTCTTGATTCTCTGTGGAGTTCGGTTGCCATGTCAATTCAGTGAGCTGTTCCTTACTTGGAATGTGTCCTGGAAAACACCTCACAAAACACATCACTACCAGTGGATGACATCTCCAACACCATGATCACCAATGTGTTTTTCTAAGCCTGAATTCTTGGTTGGCAGTAGATACAATGTAGTACCATGGCCAGTAGCCTCCTAGAGACAATACCTGGCCTCAGGCCAGGCAAGGCCTGCTTAATTTGCCATGGTAGAGCAGAACAATATTAAATGTCAGTTCAAATGAAAGTTATGAATCAATCCATAATAGGGGAAAATGATACAAGATTCTTGGAACATGGGGTGGATGGGAGGCAACATGAAAGGCCTTGATGAAAGAGGCTGTGAGGACAAAGACACAGGTACCAGATGAGCCATAGTTTGTATAAGTCAGGAGCAGGAGACTCCCCAAATGATGGAGATGCCACACCCTCCAATAGTTGCCCAAAACAAGAGTGTACTTAATGAGGCAGCCTCTCACTTTTGTACCTTGACAGTAACCATCAGAGCAGGGACTCTTCACAAGGCTTGCCATGGCCTGACAACTCAAACTGTCTGCAGGGGACATTTGTTCTGGTTTTCTTTGTTCAAGACCCCAGCCCCAGTTCACACATTCATCCATTTCTCCTTAATCATTGACAGGAAGTATCTCAGCACATACTTGGTTTTTCTTTCTACAGGTCCACTCATTTCCTCTTTTCCCTGTTCCTCCCTCTTATCTGCCTTTGTCTATTTCCCAGATCCAACAGGTCATTCAGGGTTTCTCCCCTTCTTCCAAAGAACCTTCACAAGGTAGCTGGGTGTAATGAAGTGATTAAAGTGGAGTGGAGCCTGAGACCTACACGCATGTCTGTTCTGTTTCCAGAGGCAGCTGTTTAGATGCTGTAGAAGCCTTTTCCCACAAACATGACAAAACTAGGGATGTAGACTTTTATCAGGACAATGCTGCATGTGACTACTTAGGGAATTTCAGCAAGTAGGGCAGGTGCTCCAGTGAGGTGAAGGACACTACACATGGTAGCTGAGACTCTATAGTTAGAAGATGGATACTGTGACCTATAGCCCTGATATATTTTTACAGAACACCTCGGATTTCTGTCTTGCATTCCTCATGTTTTACAATACAATGCCAGTAGCATAGTCCAACTCTTCCATTTAATTTTCCCCTCAAAAGAAGCAGAAAGAATCATAAAGGGCCTCTGTTACTGACATTGATGACTGACTTGAGCAGTGCTGAGGAGGATGGGACTTGACTGACCAATAGGCTGCCCCTTTTTCCTGCCACATGATAGCTCAGCAGCACAGACCAGGATGATGCTTCAAGGCAGCATCCTACTTATGTGCCTTGACCCATGCAAGAAACCATCAGAGCAGGCCCGTGACTGGCTGTGCTGATCTACCTTCCATGCTGGACTCCACAGGAAGTTAGTTCCTGCTCTTGATTGCCCCACACTCCTGCCTTAGGCCAACACAAGCATCTCTTTCATGTCAATTTTTGGACCGGAAGTTCCTAAGGACAGAATCTATTCCTCACTCTACACCCCTCTCATTTTTTTTACCTGTTCCATCTCATTTGCCAATCATAGGTTGTATGACCTGTCTCCCTCCTTCCCGGGGACTTACGTGTTTCTTGCAGTTCTTCCCAAAACACAGTCACAAAATAAGATGAAGGAGATACAGTGGCCAAGACGATGACAATCCTTATGTCAGGAGACAAGTCATTCCTGGTTGTAGACACATCGGTTTTAGATGCTATGGGCACTAGGTAGAGCCTTATCAGGTAGATGTTCCTTATGCCCACCTTTCTGTCCAGCAAGCAGTGATGGGGCTGGAGTAAGCTGAAGGAGCTGCACACTGAAGGACACAAACTCAAGAGCTGGAGAGACACAGAAGCCTACTGTTCTGTACTGAAGGAAAACAGCACCCTGGAGTTCTGTCCTGGCTTTCTGCTGTGGCATCACTTCTCAATAGGGCTGGAATTCTACTAGGCCATTTCAGTTCTCCACTTCAAAAGCAAAAAGAAATATGAAAGTGCATTTATTAGTGGCCTTGACAGAGACAGGACTTATTCAGCATTGAACTGACCTGATCTGCCATAGCTCTCACCCTTTTATCCCTCTGTGAGATTTTCCCCCTTTAGCCAAATTGTCCTCCGTCTTTTCCAACCCTCTGTGCCCCATGCTATGCTATTTGCTTGTGACTCAACTCTCCAGACATTTAAATGAGGGTAAAGCTGTGGAATTGTGCCATATAATGTGCTAGACATCTTATGTTCTTGCCCTATGAGAGGGTCCATCTTGTTATTTGCAAAGGATATTAAATAGCATATCCTAACCACACTGAAATTGTGAATCTGGGCAGCTAATTCAGCTGTATTTTCTAAGGAACTTTACTATCCTACCTTTTCTTTGTTGCACCTAACACAGAGATTTGGGCTCACCGTGGGGAGGGCAGACAGCAACAGCAACAGCAGCAACAACAGCACGGTGCTTTCGGTGAACAGGAAATTTGCTTCCTCATCAGCCCCCAACTCCTGAGTGTCCTGGATCCAGAAGCTGTGAGTCCAATGTGGGGCTGGTCACTGGGAATGTCTGGCCCTGTGGATGAGTCTTCTGCATAGAAACCCATGTTCAGAAACCCTGTAGATGTTCCATCCTGGGCTGACACTGGATAGAAGTGCTCACTAAGCAGGTTGTCCATGGAATTTCTGTTGACTGAAATATCCCCTGTAAGAGTGTTAGTGGTGTCAGCTGTCAGAGCATCTCCTTCTGGCACTGGGTCATCTGAACAGGGCAACCTCTCCATGTAGTATTTGGTGAGCATGGGGTACCTTCTGCAACTCTTGCCTCTTCCTTCCATGCCCTCATCCTGAAAGTGACTCTTCCCAGCTTCTGTACAGGTTGAAAAGGCAGGTTCACTGGCTCTCCTCTTCAAGTAGGGAAGGGGGATAAGGGCACTTACAGGGCTGCTGTTTGCCCATGGCTTCTCCACTTGTTGATGGCTGTCCCCACAGCTCAGTTGGTATTTTAAAATATTAAATGTTGCCATTACTTCATCTTTGAGTCTCCTGTGTGTTAGGTATGACACAATCTCTTCACAGGTATAGCCAATGGTGCACATAGTGTTCACTACCCTAGGAAGGATTTCTTTTTTGGCAAGCAGTCCATGTTCTTGAATGTGCCCTATCCACGGTCGTTCCACAAGCTGATGTATTGTCATCCTATACCAGGTAGGGACCATGAGTAATCGTGCAATGATGCTGTGACACGATTTTGACAAGTGGTAAGGGATGGGACACATTGTGGTAGTGATAATCCTGTGCATATCCTCAACGGTGGCTTCTACATATGGAAAGTGCCCTGTGACCAGAACATAGAGGACAATGCCCAAACTCCACATGTCTACTGCCAGCCCATCATAGGGTTTTTTTGCCAAGATCTCTGGGGCCCAATAGAGCAAGGAGCCACAGGTCTCCTCCAACATCTGCCCTTCTGTGATTTTAATTGCCATACCAAAGTCACAAAGCTTTGTATTTCCTGCCGCATCAACCAGAATGTTTTCTAATTTAATATCACGATGTGCAATGTGTCTTTGGTGGAGGAAGTGAACTGCTGACACGACCTGCTGGAAAATAGGTCTAGCCTCCTCCTCTTTCAGACAGCCCAGTGCCCTAAGGCACCTCTCAAGGTCCTCTCCTGCCACATACTCCATGATCACATAAGTTGTTGTCAGTGTGTCGACCATGTGAAAAAATCGAACAATGTTCCTGTGTTCTAAAGACTGAAGGAGTTCCACCTCCGAAGTAATATCAGCCACACTGTTGATGTTTTTCTCGAGGACCTTGACAGCCACCCGTACACGTGTGGGAAGGTGGCAGGCAAGCTTCACCTCCCCGAATGAGCCACAACCCAGGGATAACAACATCCGGAAATCTTTTTCAAGGATGTTCTCTTCCATGTGACTGGCCATGATGTTTAGCTCAAGTTCAACCACCTAATCACTTGTGTAAAACTAGGGACATACAAGGCTAAAAATAAAAATTAATGCAATTTTGGAATGAAGGTTTACAACTATGAATTCTCTATCATGAAATCTGAGATCTCCCAAACAACCCAATGATGCTCCTCAAGGACATATAAATACCAGAAGATCCCAATCACAAACCAGTAGAGGAGGAGTCCTAGTAAAAATCAGAGATGGTTTCAGTGAAGTGGGCATGCAAAGGGAAATACTGAGGTCACAGTAATAATGAGCTGGCTATTTTCAAGACAACCACACAAACCATTCACCTGAGTGACCAAGTGAGACCTGACAGTTTATAGAACAGAAAGCAATGAAGTGATGTTCTACACATACTCTACTATGACTGTAATTCAGATGAGTTTTCAGAGACATTTCAATTTTTATACTTCCAGAAATAAAATACAAAAAGAGCTTTTAGATATGTGTGAATTTTGAAATAAGATGAAATAAAACATGTAAAAATGAGAATCATAAGCAACAAGTATGAGGTAGCAAAAAACATAACTCCCAACAAAGCAGAGCCCAGGCCTCATGGATCCCCAAATGTATAGAAATGTTGGAGAAAAATATATACCAGACTTACAGAAATTACTTCAGGAAAGAGAAAGCAAAGGACTACATCCAAACTCATTTCTGTTAGTATTACCCTTATGCTACAACCAGAATGAAATGACAAAATGAAAACAGAATCACAATGAAAACAGAAAGAATAAGCTCCCTTCCTTGGTGAATATATATATTGTTTATGAGAGTGCTTGAAACTTCACATCCATTTCAGGAATAGACTACAGAGTCCTTCATTCACAATCAAAATGGCCTCATCCAGAAACAAAAGGACAGTTTGTAACAAAGAGAATGAACAGCAGCATAGCCTATAAGGGGTTTATGGGGAAGACTACATACTAAGCACTGTGACTAGTGAACTCTTAAGGGAGGAGGAAAGTCGCTGCAAGTAGACATAGTTTAACTTGAAAGAAAGCAGTTTCACAAGCAGAAATGGGCTATATTTTTGTCTTTTGTGGGTCAGGAGAAGGAGGAGCCTAAGCTTTTGTAAAAGTCATAGTATCAGTAGAAACATGTGGTGGACAGAATGAAATGTTCAGGAGATAATGATCAAAATCCAGTATATGTATGCCTTGGTGGTTCCCAGAGACTGAACCACCAATCAAAGAGTGAGCATGGGCTGGACCTAGGTGACCCTACTCCCCATGCATATATGTAACATAAGTACAGCTTAGTCTTCATTCATGTTCCCAACAACTGGAGCAGAACTGGGAGAAGATATATATGAGGGGGTACTGGGAGGAGAGGTAGGCTGATATTGGGATGTAAAGTGAATTAAAAAAATGAAATGGCTTATGTGTAGTATGTTTAAGTGCAATATAAATTTAGTGTAGTGCATTATACTTATTTTGTAATTATGATTATTACAATTTCAGCATATAATATACCACAATAATTTATAATCATAAAATAATATAATTATAGTTTCCAATAATAAATTTTTATACATTATAAACTAATTATCATAAATATCATACTATATAGCACATAATATATTATATTAACACATACTAATATATATCGTGTGTGCCATACATACATATTGAGGATAAATATGCTTGCAGACAGGAGTCTAGCATAGTTGTCCTCTGAGAGGCTTCACCTAGCACTCAGACAGATATAGACATCCACAGCCAAACAGTGGATGCGGTGGGCGGAGCTTGGGGACTCTTACGGAAGACAGGAAAGAATTATAGGCCCCAAAGAGGATAGGAACTCCACAGAAATACCAATAGAACCAACTAACCTGGAATCTTGGGGCTCTAATAGTCTGAACCACCAAACAAAGAGCATATATAGTTGGACCCAGGCCTCCCCCACACATGTAGCAAAAATGCAGCTTGATCTTCATGTGAGTCATGAACAACTGGAACAGGGGCTATTCCAAAAGCTGTTGCCTGTACGTGATATACATTCTTCTAACCTGGGGTGCTTTGTCTAGCCTCATATACATATGGGATACATATAGGCCAGCAGAGACTTGATGTGCCTGGGCCCCACTCACTCAAAAAAAAGGGGGAGAGTGTGGAAGGCAGGATTGTGGGAGGGGGTGACCAGGAGGTAGGCAGTGAGCAAGAGGTAAAGTGAATAAGTTAAAAATATATATGTGTGTGTGTATTAAAATATATATTAAAATATATATATTAGAAGGAAAAAGTAATGAAAATAAGACTAGATTTTCAAAATAATAAAAACTGGGTCACAATTAATGAAGAAAGAGATAATATGGGTACAAATTAACCTTTAAAGAAAATACAACTTTATTAATAAAACTTTGTTGCATCTAGTCTGTCATGATCGGTCACTAGCTCCTTTCTGAAAGAAACAAGGAGAGTGAATCTGAGAGACAAAGGAAGCAAGGGGACAACTGGAAGGAGTGAGTGAGGTGAGGATGCTGTTAGGATGTATTAAATGAGAGAAGAATTAAAGAAAGTAAAAGTATAAATGTGAATACAAACATTAACACGAATATGAATATAAATATGTAAGACCAAACACAAATCCCAAGGACAAAACCAACAAACTGCAAAACAACTACTGCAGTCTTAACAACTCCAGTAGTAATTGGCAAGAATTTCAGTAGTCGGTTAAACTGAGGGAAGGCACACTTCCAGTTCTCTTTATCATCAGGCAACATATCTAATGGAATATCTTTTTCAGAAAAATGTTTCAGGAACACATGAAACTAGAGAAGTATGACTTCAAACATGCCAGTGCCACAAACACAAGTGTCACATTTTGTTTCCTACAGGTCATGAGTAGGCAGGGGGATTGAACCCTTGTAAAATGGGAAGTACTTACCACATCCAATGAGTGGGGAAATGAAATAAAGCAGACAAATGGGATCCAAAGGCAGTACAAGCAGACACGTAAAGTCATGATGATTTCCTCATTGTGTACAGTTAACACATACCACCAAAGGTGTAAGATAGTCAAAGGCAAACAGGACAAGTAAATGAACTTGATAAAAGGAATAGCAGTTGAAATGAAGAAAAAGAACATAGAGATATAAGTTAAAGCCCAAACCAATAATGTAAATAAATAAAAAGTAAATGAACACCAACTGCCAAAAGCACAAACTGAAAACCTAGGAAACAAACTCACTATGTCCATATCCAACAAGTTGGGGAAAAGGCCAAGTCTGTGAGAAGCAACTGAGTCCAACTGCTCTCCCACCAACCAACTGCCTCTCTCAGCAGCATGCTACTGGCTGGTATCTAACATTCCTTACAAAGTCTCATTATGATGTCACATGCAATAGTCCAATCAAGGCTCTGCAAACTCCACAGTGTTTTTTTTTTTTAATTTATTTGCTCTCACATTCTTGCCCCCAACTTCTATAATGCTAAGTTTTCTCACAGTTGTGATCAAATACAGACAAGGATCTACTTACAGGAGGAAGAATTTGTTTAGCCTCAAATTTACAGGGGCCATAATTCAACGTTGTGGGAGCTACCAATGCATAGCTATGCAGTGGATTACATGACATTTCTAATCCCAGAATTCCTCTGACATGTCCCTGTCTTTTCTAAGTAGCACTAGCGCAATCTTAAGCATGTTTCTCTATGGTTAAAGCTCCATTCTAGCTGCCATGACTCTCACAGTCAACCAGTCTGTTTTTCTCTCCCCAAGCCTTCTCTCATTCAACTCTAAAAAGTATTGGATCCATGACTTGAAACTGTCCATATTTAATAGTTTTATCCTCCTTCAATGATTATCCTCATGAATTTAATCACATATCTGAAAATATGTAGATGCTCCCTGATTCAAATCCCCAGGGTTTTTCTGTTCCAGGGAGACTGTGCATTCCAAACAAGGACCATTCAATCCCCTTACCTGGTGCAGTTAGTAAAACTTCTCCCTTGGATTTTGCAGTCACCAGCATGAGAAAAAGCCATTGGTATTCTAACATAGTATCTTCAAAATATCAGTGTAACTATGCACAGGAGGAATCAGCGATTCTCTTCTGTAATTTATTAAAAGAGATTATGATGTTCAACTATGTCTAACTTATTTGTGCCTCTTTCAGGACAGATTAACAAGGAAGATGTATAAGAGATGACCTACTTATTTGAGGAAGGATGAAGTATATTCATAAGAAATGAACAAGTTTGTACAAAGTCCTGTATTCCCCAGAAAGAAGGCCTTCTGCCGAAACAGAGAACAGGAAGTTCAGTGTTGCTGCTGTCCTGAGACTCAAAAAAGGCATGTACAAAGCCCATCTACTTTGTGCGTTTATTCAGGAGGTAGACACAAGGAAGGTTTGCCCAGTGGCCTCTGACTGCTGGGACAAGCTTGGCCTGCAGAGGCTTGCTGCTGTCCTGGCACTAGCTCTATGAACAGATGGCTAAAACCTGCCTCCTACCAACAGGCCTAGACCAGGACCCAGTGCCTCCTACCCCACTTACAGTTTCCCACTTGAGACAAAGTAAAGATCCTCTTACAGTAAGCTTCCATTGGGAATTATGTTTTCTAGCTCCATCTACAGAACCAATAACAACAAGAAGGCCCTCTGACAGCTAGAGAATTTATCTTGGACCTCCAGGGGACCCAGCCAGTGGCCACATGGCATCATGGCTGACCCCAAAGTTTCTGACTTAGATGTTACACTCTTCCTAATTAGTCTTGAACTCCCACAGATCCCTCCACCACCCTGAGTCCTGGGATTAAAGGCACATGCCACAATGCCATGGGAGAAGCAACACAGGTGAATGGCCCAGAAAAGAGCCAAACTCACAAATGGTCTGCCTCCATCTGTCTCACCCTGATAGCATTAGAAAATACAGGCACTAACTGCTCCTGTATTCTGGCCCAGAAAAGAGTCAAACTCACAAATGGTCTACCTCCATCTGTCTCACCTTGATAGCATTAGAAAATAGTCACTAACTGTTCCTGTATTCCAATCTCTTCACATGCATTAGTCAAGCATAGCTCACAGGTGTCCACATCACAATGGAGCAAATACTAGTGACAGACTCAGAGAAGCTTGACCAGCTTATTTTTAAAGAACAAGGTTTTTCAGGAAGAGTATAACTTCAGAGTTGGTGCCAAGACAGCAGCAAGCCTATCCAGGCCAAGCTTGCCCCAGCAGTCAGAGGCCACTGGGCAAACCCTTCTTCTGTCTACCTCCTTAATTAACACAAAGAAGTATAGAGACATTGTACCTGCCTTTTTAAAGCCATTCAGACCACCTGTACCTGGTCTCTAATCAAACACTTAGGCATATTGACAGCATTAGCCAAATCCTCTTCCCAACAATATGAGAGGAAGCTTGGGTTGTCAGTACATTCTAGAATCCAGATCATCTGGTGAGTCCCAAATGGACTGAAAAAAAACTGCTTGCTTAATGGATGAGAGTAATTTTTTTTTGTTTGTTTGTTTTTGGTTTTTTGAGACAGGGTTTCTCTGTGTAGCCCTGGCTGTCCTGGAACTCACTCTGTAGACCAGGCTGGCCTCGAACTCAGAAATCCACCTGCCTCTGCCTCCCAAGTGCTGGGATTAAAGGCGTGCGCCACCACCGCCCGGCCTGGATGAGAGTAATTTTAACTTTTGGAGTATCAACTGGGGCCAGTCTGTGTTTCTGGTGCACATCAGGGAAGCTAGACTGTTGAATGGATTGGAATACAAGAACAGTTAGTGACTGTTGAATGGGTGGGGGTTCTGTTGCATTCTCTAAATGATATAGGGAAATTTTCTGTTCCAAACTTTTATTGTTTAGGTTTTGAGGCAGGATTTCACTATATAATCCTTACTGGCCTGGCAATTTTATGTAGAATTGGTGGCTCTAAAATTCACAGATATCTCCCATGACTTTCTGTACTGGCCTGCCTAGCTTCAAGTAGTGTATAGCAGCAATCATAAATTCTTTTAATTTTTCAATAGAGAATTCTACCTTGTATGCTTTTTTCATTTTGACACAGGCAGGAATTGAAAAAAAAAAAAAAAACAAAGCACTTCCATCCAGTCCATCGAGGGTAGACTAGGAAGAGACAGAAAACCAACCTCAAATCAGAATAGAACTCTATCTACCCATGGGATGGATACCAGAGGTGGGAATTTATTCTAGAATAAGTTTGTGGAGAGATGTCAGTGTGCCCTAGCTGACACATCCTTGGAAATAAGGCATAGAACTTGAGTCTCTAACTTTGCCTGCTTTCAGTGGATCCCTCACCTGCAGTCCAGGCACAAGTCACATGACTTCCACCTGACAACCCAAGACACTCTAGACTGGCTAGACAGTCTGATTCACAGTTATTTTCATCTGAGCCAAGATGTCACAGATGAGGACTCAAGGTGAGTCACTGAGACAACTGAGATACTGTTGAAGGCACAGCTTTCACTTCATGGTCACCAATGGCAGAGAGAGCTTCCTGTTCTCCTGATCCAACATCCAGATACAGTCTGATCAACTGCTGATTTTCATGCTCTAGTCTGGCTTTCATGGGTCCCACAGTGCCTTTTTGCTTGTCAAACCACTTTGCATTAAGGTCTAAACCACAGAAACTTGTTCATCCTTGCTGGCTAATGGGGAGCCAGGGATGCAAGAATCTTGGTTCTGAACCACCCAAACAAAGCAATGTATGACACACTCTGGAACATCTGTGATGGGAGAGGTGAACTGTCTGCATCCCAAAAAGTTGTTTTTCAGGATCTCAGGGAGACTAATGTCCTATTCCGTGTCCTCAGAGTTTTGTCATTCATGCACTGCCTCCTAACTATCAAACTTCTCTATGAGTAAAAACAAGCCATTTTTGTCTTTGGGGAAAGGTCTGTGATACATAGGCCAGTCACCTTGAACTGTCTCTGGAAAATGTCAAAATTTCAGAATTGAGGCTGGGCATATACTTTTATTTCCCCTGTATCCTCTTCAAGTAACTTTCATTCATTTTTCTTCTGAGATTGTCTTGTTCCATTGAAACAAACACATTAAATGCTTTCCATGGATAGGTATGAAAATTTAAAAATCTAATTTTAAGATGGCAGTTCCCCCAGAAGTTCTTATCTGTCTGTAAAATAAAATTGTTGAGCTCAAGATGGACAGCAGAGGATGAGAACCAGAAGTCGCAGAGGCAGCAGGAAGTGTAGTAAGTTTTGCAGAATGAGGAGGGCGGAGAACTGCTGCATTATATGGTCCTTTTCACATATCCCTCTTCTTTGAAGGGATGAGCTCTACGGATTGTGAAACATAGAGTTGTCTGCTGTGAACTGAGAGAGCAGACTGAAGAGTCCTGCAGGCAATCGAGAGAGGAGGGTGTCCATTTACCCAGCATAGAGGCCTCTATCCAACACAGAAGAAGGTAAACCACCTACCAAGAGTTTCTCCACAGCAAACCATAGTTAACAAGGAAACATGGCCCAGGCCTGGCCTCTCACAGCATTGTTTTCAGAGGATACCTTGAGCTAATACCATATCCAAGCTGCCCATTGAACATGGCACCTCTGTGGGCAAGCCTGTAGAGAAATACCACAGCAGTACTCATTTCTCTGTCTTTCTCATCAGATTTCCCACATGAGGTCTTTTCCATGCTGCTGTGTTTGCAGCCTGCCTTTATTCCTGTATCCCTTCCATCACAGAAGTCATAGTCCACTGCATGCTGGCACTGTTTAATCCGTGTGCTAAGGAGTTTTATCAGAACCACAACTGTCTCCTAACAGGAGAGTGCCTGCAAGCTAGATGGAAATAGGCACCAGTATACATGGAAAACATAGATGGCCTCAGGGGGAACTTGAGATAACTTATTAGAGGTGATTCTCTGTCCTAAACATTTGAGGAGGAAGGGTTTGAAACAAAGAGGGCAAACATCTTCACTCACATCTATGGCCTGACATTCATTCTGCCACTGGGCAGTTACTGCCTTTGTATTTAGTTCCAGAGCCATGATCATGAGAGTTCACGCAACCTAGCAGAATAAGCCAGTGAAGAGGCACTGAGCCATTTTTTCCTTGGCCGGTAGTTGATATGCTTGTCACTCAATGACAGTCATTTAGGCAGACTTCAATCCTGATGTATTTTACTGAAAGTATGGCTGGTGCAAAAAGAGACTTGTGTATTGTAGCCTTATCAGGGAGGAGAGAGGAAGAGAGAGAGAGAAAGAGAGGAGAAGAGAAAGGGGGAGAGAAAGAGAGAGAGCACAAGTCAATCTGTTGCTTCAAACATGTATCATTGACTCTAAGGTTGTGAATCTCACAGTGCAGAGTTGATGCTCAAAAGGCCAGAAGGAACCAGATTCCTAAAATTGGAACCTGAATCAAGATACAAAACTCCATTACCACCCAGATCTCACTCTGGGACTTCTCAATGGCCACACTCCTCCCTCCATCATCTCTAACCTCTAGTCACCTCTGTAGATAATATTAACAGAATCAGATAATATATACTTTGTGATAATATCAACAGAATCAGATAATATATACTTTGTGTGTATGTGATCTCTTCCCCCTTAACACAATATGTTATAAAATAAAAATAATTTTAAAAAAATAATATAATGTGGACATTTTGTGTTCCAGCCACTGGAGGGAACATCTTGCTGCATTTACCCTGTTACTTTAGAAAAGAGAAGTCATCTTATTAGGGCCAGGTTCAGACTCAGCCCCCTCCTTCCCTCACTGCCTGCCTGATGGAAACCCTGGAGAGGTGCAGTCAATACCAGCTATTTGTACCAGAACCTATACAAACATCATCCCAAAGATGGCCAGTAATATTCATCTCCCAGAGAAGAAAACTGAGTCCCAGAGATGCTCAGTCACTTGCTTTTTTGGACAGAGCTAGATTGGTTGATATACTGTATAAAATCTACCCCAGACCTTTGACTCAGATATGATGACCATTGTGGTAGTACACTGAATCCCTTGTAGTCTTAGTGGTCAACTCCAGAACTCTCACTAGCCATGTTCTCTCTCCTCAGATCTGCAAATCCTGTCGAACATGTTCTGTGGTTGAACATTATTTTCACTATGTGTTAATGAGATGGGATACAGGACACAGAGTGTCCAGACACAGAGATGTTGGTGGAAAACTGCTTCTAAACCTACCTCCTAGATCCTACATATGGGACAGCAGCTGGTCAGGTAGGCCAAAGCATTCCCTGCAGGCAGCATTTCCTGAGTTCTTTTCTCAGGTAGGTCACATAAGGAGAAAAATGAACATTATCTCTGCTTCACTGTATACTGAGTTCTACTAAAAATGAATATGCTGTTATCTGAATGGCCACAGGTCTTAGGCAGGTGAATGAATGTTTCTGGCAGCTTCATCATGAAAATAAACCTTCTCTTATAGATGTCTGCCCATATCTTGAAACATGTACCCAGAAAATTCCTACCGTCAGGATGTACACACACAGCATTGTGTGAGGAGAGCATCTCCCACCTACACTTCTCATGAACAATTATCATGTCATTGCCTGAGTTCTAGAGGAGCTCAGAGGCTGCACAAAACATCAGGAGGACATGCTGTGGAAGACAATGAAATGGTTTTTCTCCTACCATCCAACTATCCACAACCACTCCAAATTGCCAACAAATCTGGGGACACTATAGGAGGATCTCTTTGTGAAAATCACCCAGTAAGTAGATACAGCTGACTCCCTGCCCATCTTAGACACTTTGCATTTTGGCAGTGAAAATCACCCAGTAAGTAGATACAGCTGACTCCCTGCCCATCTTAGACACTTTGCATTTTGGCAGTTTATGACAGTCACTTAAACCTCTCTGTCCACACATATATCCTAGGAAACCTGCCTGAGGAGATAAAGAAACTGTCTCACCAGAGCCTTGGTAAGGGAATGTGCACCCCTTTCTGGCCTCTAGACTGGATCTCCTGAGAAGGACAGTGGCCATGGACCCAAAGTCACAGGCTATCACTTACACGAAGATGGTGAAATTGAGGGCATCCAGTTGGACAGTCTTTCAGTGGTATTGGATAGATAATATTCACAAATAAAAAGTACTGAAATACTGCAGAAGAATTTCAACAAAACTTACTTGAACTCACATTCAGAACACTTTGATACATGGCTGAGAGAAACACAAATTGACCTGAATTCTTGGGCATGCCCAGTCACTGTTCTTTTTTATTTTTCTTCAATGCTTTATTATTCATTTTACATTCTGATCACACACAGAGAGACACACACGCACACGCACACCATTCCTCTGCTCCCAATCTCTTAGAGAATGGGGGAGCTCCCTTTCGGTAGGTAACACCCCCTACCCTGGGATGTCTAGTCCCAGCAGGACTAGGTACATCCTCTTCACACTTCATCTTTAGCTTCAGAAAAAAAAAAAAAAACTGGTCCTAAACCTAGAAGACATGACAGAGGGCAGAAGAGATTCCTTATGAACCTGTCCTTCTAGTCCCAGCTCTTCCCACAATGTCTCAGAAATTCAGAAAGTGCTACAGAAAAAGAACAGAGACTGGACACATATGACTAACCACAAATTCCAGCAACAAACCCACCTAAATCAGGTCAGCTGATTTTATCAAAGGCACCCAGGGAAATCAAGGCTGAGAAAAAAGATCTGTCCTCAAAAAAATACAGAGAATTATGTTAAAACAAACATTAGAAAACCCATTGAAAACCAGAAAAGAGACAACAACATTGTAGCTGTCTCCAAATCCAAACAATATAATAATGTTCATGTACAAGTTAAGGAAGAGGCAGAAAATGCAGAAGATGAACTGTGCAAATGGAATCTCTGATGCCACCAGCAAGAAAATGCAGAAGCCAGACAATGGCTAGAGCAAAAGCCTCCCTAGGACAATCTACAGAGAGCCTGATCCCTAATATACCCCAGGAAACAACAAATCCCTGTACTACCTAGAGATTATGGTTAACTGCTTAGCAGCATAAGGGACATGTCCAGGCAGGCAGATGTGCTCTGACATGCACTCTTTTCCACCCATGCAACCCCAACGATTACTATATAAGAATAAAAGATAGAAGCAGAATCATCACTATCCTAGTATGGGTGATCCCTTCCAGCTCTGTCTCTCAGCTTTCCTCTTGACTCCCAAACACCTCAGGTCAATAGAGGGGAAGAGGTTTAAGATGGGAAACATATAGGACTTGGACATGGTGAGTCTCCATGCTGCTGCTCGTGGAGACCAGAAAGCCCAGAACTTCAAGTATCCATCACTGCTTCACATATACTGCTGTATATCAACCTACACAGAAGACACACCCCCCTGCGCTTCTTCACAATCCATGCAAGGGACCAGCCTGTGCTCTACACTGCACTGCTAGGTGTCTAGGTGTCAAGACCTGATAAACAGGTGCCTACTTCTAGATATCAGGCTTTGCCCTGATACTTTTCTTCTTCTACACACACACACACACACACACACACACACACACACACACACTTCATATATACTAGGTGTCAGTTCCATATGCCCCCTCCCACCACCCTAATTAACACATACCAGTAGAATCCAAGACCTGACAGATGTTTCCTCCCAGCTGCTGTGCTCAAATACCATTGCTAGTAATTGGGCCAACCAAATGTCCCCATCTATGACAACATCTCTCAAACACATGTCTCAGTATTTAAAATCAGCATGACACCTCACGAAGGCCCACGTACCATCCTTCCTCTCAAGCTTTATTGACAACAACCATGCCCCCCCCCCAATCAAATCTTGTTAGACCACTAAAACGTGCTACAACACTAGACATGGAACCTGAGTTTATTTATACTATGTTGAAAACTCATCAGAGGATACACAGAGAAATCATCTAACTTGAGATAGTTAATCATGGGATGTGTGAGCAACAATGTGTACCAGACCCCTATTGTCATCTTGTGCAGATTGCAGTCATGTATACAATGTTAGATAACAAACCTTACTGTCATCTCACCATTCTACTGCCCATATGTACCACTAGACAGTGGCAGGGGGTCTTAGCATGGCTGAAAATAATCTGTACATTGAGGCAGCAGCAGTACAGATGTAGGAAGAGGAACTTATTGAGTGGGACCTGATGCCATGCACAATATAAGGCTCAAGACTGTGGGATCCAGAAATATATGATACATAGAAATGCATAAGGGCTCAGGTAGGTCCAGCAAGGCTTGAAACCAAGCAGTGTCTTCCAGGCTACGGTGGGAGGGGAAGGAGTATCTAGGTTGTCTGATAAATAGTAGTGCATGCATGGGTTTGGCAGTAGGATTAGGGATATCTAGTAAGTCCTATAGTGGGTACAGTTCCTGATACCGAGATGATTTAATTCAGGAACATCAGAGAGATGTTCTGCAGTGTGTTATGAACACAGCAGTGTATATTATGAAGCAGCAATAGGAACCTGAGATACATTGGTTTATGTAGGATACCAGGGTGCTGTCCAGCAGTTCCAGTGTGTGTGTGTGTGTGTGTGTGTGTGTGTGTGTGTGTGTGTGTGTGTCATGATAGGTTATAGAGTGTGCTGTGGTGCCTTCTCATCAGTGAATGTGAAGCTAAGATTTGGTGTATTGTAGATGACAATGTGTTTTGGATTGAATCTGTTAATGTGAATGCATGTGATGTGATTTATTCAGTGTTCTTTGAAGCCTGATATCAAGGAGTATATCTATGCTTGGGAAGCAGAGATATTACTGTAACCTGTGCAGATATAGCTGTGTTTGCATGTGACATGAGCCAAGAGAACCTGATACCAAAAGTTCATGTGTACTTGAAAATACCGGAATTCCAGTCATATGTAACCAGCACCTGTCAAGTGTCCTGATGCATGCCACCTTGATTCCAATAATGCTCAGTATAAACCCAGTGGACATTCCCTCACCTCTGGCCCCAAAAACAACATATTACTAGGAACCAGGCCCTGCTGAACACACGCCCCTCCATGTCAGTGCAGCTTCACATATAATGGAATGTATTGGTTATACTTAACACCCTACTGGGTACAGTATTCAGTGTTAGGTAAAATGACTTACTGGACACCACTGGTTGGAACATTACCACCCACATATACTGTGGTAATGTTCACATATTCCTGGTTATCACTTTTGACTACATATGAAATAAACTTCAATCCGGAAATGGAGGACACACCTGTGATCCAGATCTTGAGGCTGGAAGACATAGGCTTTTGACCCAGATCTTGACATGGAGATCTTGAGGCATAGTGGTCATGGAAAGGTTAGGCTCAGACAAGGTAGTTCATGCCTTTAATCCCAGGAGATTCAGGCAAGCAGATCTATGTGTTCAAGGTCATCTTGAGACAAAGTAAATTCCAGACCCACATGTGGTGGTACACACCTTTATCTGGGCCATATCTTGTGCAGAAGGCCTACATAAGGACATTGGAAGAAGATTCACTCTTCTCCCCCTGCTTTCATTTACTTGCCAGCACATCTGTTGGAACCTACTTCTTCAGGATTCCAGCTTACACAGAAGACCAGCTGAAACAATTACCCTCTTGGGACTGAGCAATTACTAGATTCTTGGACTTCCCATTCTCAGCTGCCCATTATTGGGTTAGTTAGATTTCAGACTGTAAGTCATAACAATAATTTTTTTTAATATATAGAGACATTCCATAATTTCTGTGACTCTAGAGAACCCTGATGAGTACACATGCATAGGTGTCAGGTTTATCCAGTAATAACCCTCCCTTACAGGCAAAGCTGTAGATACACTGCAGCATGTCAGGTTACAATGATATACCTTCCTATAACCAAAGACTCACACATGGCTAGGTAGCAAGTTCTGCTAGGTATCTAACCCCACTATACTCAAAGCCTCAAACTGACTTTCAGGTTATCTATGGTATTCCTATATAGACAAAGAACTACATACATTGCTAGGTCCTGGTAAGTACCCATTCTCCACAGTGAAACACACACACACACACACACACACACACACACCTTGGTGCTAGGGTCTGCTGGGTATACCTCCCTACAGTCAAAGGCCCACTATACCCTGCTGGTTCAGATCCTTACAGTAACACCTTCTCTACAAACAAAGCCCCACAGTTACAGATATGTGTATATACATGTCCTAAGTATATCTGTCCCTATAGCCATACCAGACACGTGTGTGCATGCACACACACACATACACACCACACAAGGGGGGGGGGCACTACAAGAATTCAGGTTCTACAAGTTGTCCCCTTATACAAAGCCTACATACATATATGTTATTTATTGTAGGTGGCACATCATTCTATGTATCCACTCATCTAAATTGAAACTCTCACATGTGGCTAAGTATCACTTGCTGCTCGGCTCCTTCTCAAATACAACCAAATCAAACACACAGGGCTAGGGGTCATTTCTCCCCTCACTACTGCCAAAGCCTACCTATAAGCCTATAAATAAATAAATCTCTCTCTCTCTCTCTCTCTCTCTCTCTCTCTCTCTCTCTCTCTCTCTCTCTCTCTCACACACACACACACACACACACATGCAGTATGCAGGTGCACTCACAGACACACAAATACAGTGCTAGGTGACAAGGCCACCTAGGCATCCTCTGCCTTACAGAGAATGTGCTTTATACATTTTAGTTCTCAGTTCCTGCTAAGGAACTGAGTTTTGTCCTTTTGAATGTGTCCTTTGCTTTAAAGCTTTTTAGTTTCATGAAAAGATCAACTTATTAATTGTTGATCTTAGTGCAACTTAAACTCCTGGAAGCAAAACCAACAAACTTGGGAACGAGCTCACTATACTATATAAAGGAGATTGGAGATTCTAAGTCTACCAGGGCCAATTTTAAGTCTAACTGTTCTACAGGCATTAAGAGCTATTCCAAAATACAAAAAGAGGGAAAGTAGGCAGTACCTAATATCAACTAGTTGCTAGCATTCTTCATAATGCTTCCTTGTGATGTCGTCACAAGCAACAAACCAATCATGGCTTGTCAGAACAGACAGTGTTTTTTCTCAGCTTCTGTGCCACATCTAGTGCCCTGGTTATTTTTCTCATGGCTGGCACCAAATCCCAGGCCTGAATGAGTTTTAGGGAGGAAGGTTTTTTTTTGTGCACAGGGGTTCATGAGACACAGAAGCCATGGTGTTGTGAGCATTTTGTTCTATATAGAGCTAGGTAGTTAGGTAGCTGCTTTAAGACATTAGATGATCTCTATCTTCTAGTGACAATGTTCCTCTAGCTAAGCTCCACCTCCATGTGTTCCATAACACATGTGTTCAACATTTGATATAACTTTAACGAAACCACTGAAATACATTGAATGACAAATGCCTCCTACAATCTTGGGCATTTGGACACATGTATACCAGCTGTTGGCACAGTTTGGGGAACATTTTATTGTCTAGCCTTGGTGTCAGAAGTTCATTACTGGGGCTGTCCTTGAGATGAAAAAGCCTAGGCTTTATTTGGTCCTTCTGCTTCCTATTGACTTTTAGGATATGATGCTTTCAAGTGTCTGTTTGTGCCTTCAAGATTCCAGCTAGCTGCCATGCCCTTCTCCACCACCATGGGCCCTCATCCCTCCAAAAATAAGCCAGATAAGCTTTTTTTTCCTTCATAAAATTTCACGTTTATGAACTTTTATCACAGAAAACAGTAGTAACCAATACACACACCCCTTAGCAAAAGGGCTGCTTCCCATCTCCACCCCGTCTATGTTGCCCAGAATTAAAGGCATATTCATTGCTGTCACACAGTCACACATTGACCAAATCTCTCCCACACACTCTGTCCAGAGAAGCAATGGGCCGTGCAAGTAGCCTCAATTCCAGATCCCATCCTCTGTCTTGTAGCATAGGTCTCATATGAACTAGGCCTGCTTTCTGGTGGCATAGGACTTCCTCTTTTATAAGAAACCAGGAAGTCCATGGAGACCTCTTTTGTGTGATGAGAATAAAATTGTCTGCTTCAACTGCCACAGAGTGGCCACCATTACTAAAGACCCTTTGCCTGGAAGGAGAACCTCTTCTAGCATCATTGTCCCTCTATATCTCTTATCTTTACCCTGCACACACACACACACACACACACACACACACACACACACCAAACTCACATAACAGGGAGAGATACAAGAATCAGTGGAAAACTTAAACTTCTGAATAATAAAACTAGACAACAGATTCTAAAAGAGCCAATGGATCAACATAGTCTTGTAGCAAGGGAAACTCACAGATGGATCCAGCAATCTAAGGAGCTAACAGCAATCATCCATAAATATCCCAGTAGTCCATAAACCTGAGGGAAGGGACATTTTCAAACTCTTCAAAAAATAAGGGTTACCCTTACTCTCTATTCAGGTAAAGACACCTTGAGAGGAGCCAAGTATCTGGCAATGTCTTTGAGTACCAGGATGAG
This sequence comes from Arvicanthis niloticus, assembly GCF_011762505.2. NCBI lineage: Eukaryota > Metazoa > Chordata > Mammalia > Rodentia > Muridae > Arvicanthis > Arvicanthis niloticus. The sequence continues at coordinate 61,436,247 of NC_047674.1, read as the reverse complement.
AAAATCCTGAATGAGAATACTAGATACTTTACTTCACAGCCAATAACACATTAAAGAAGACCAGTCTTCATGATCAAGACACCTTCACTAGGTACATATTGTGTACAAATTGGAAAACTGTCAAAGAAAATAACAGGGAAAATTATCATCAATGAAAGAGAATGAAATGCCATCGCCAACGACAAACATGGACCTATAGAAAGTTTTGCTACAGCCAAACCATTCCGCAAACACAATTATCATTTTTGTCTACCAGACATCATATTTAGGCATGGAGATGAATTTTTGTATAGTGGGAAATGTTGGTCACATGAAATGGGTCATGAAATGAATTAAAGTAGGTGAATATGACTTCGGTCCACTTCAGGCAAGAAGTCATGGTCAAGTTCCTCAGTCTGTGCATGCATACCAGACCAGTTTAAAATAAACAAGAACAAAGCCAACATTCACAAAGCAATGAGTCTCAGTCAATGAAGGCATAGAAAATACAGCCAAACTTAAAAAACAAAATTGTCAAAAAAAAAATCAGCCAATAAATGTCAATCGTCAAAAGCCACATTTAAAACCTAGAAATTTAACACACTACGTCCAGGTCTAACGGGTTGGGAAACTTCAAGTCTACGAGAATCACTTGAGAAGAACTGCCCATCCACCAAGCAACTGTTTTCCTGTAGTATAAGGAAAAAACACAGCTCACAGTAGGACCTTTTATGAACTGGTACCTATCATACAGCACAGTCACTTCCTATCATGTCAATGCATGGACCAATCAAGGCTTAGCAAAACTTAGCAGGTTTTTTTTTTTCACTTATTTATGTATTCATTTATTTATTAACTTTATATTATGATCGCAGCCACCCTCTGGGCCTCTCCCTTATTCTCCCCTCCCATTCTCCTCTGAGAAAAGGGAGGTTGCCCCTCTCCGCCCATATTATCCAACCCTGGTACATCAAGTCACTACAGGACTAGGAGCTTCCTCTCCCACTGAGGCCAGACAAGGCAGCTCAGTTAAGGTAACAGGATCCACAGGTAAGCAACAGATTTATAGACAGCTGCCACTCCAGTTTGGGGGGGGGGGGGTCCCACGTGAAGACCAAGCTGCAGTGCTAATAGGAAAGTTCATAGCACTAAGTGTCTTAATAAAAAAAATTGGAGAGATCTCTCGTATTAGAAACTTAACAGCACACCTGGAAGCTCTAGAACAAAAGAAGTAAACACACCCAAGAGGAGTAGATTGCAGGAAATAATCGAACTCGTGGATGAAATCAATCAATTATAAACAAAGAAAACAATATAAAGAATCAAGGAAACCAAAAGCTGGCTCTTTGAGAAAATCAGTAAGGTAGACAAACCCTTAGCCAGACTAACTAAAAGGCAGAGAGATAGTACCCATATTAACAAAATCAGAAATGAAAAGGGACACAGAACAACAGACACCAGAGAAAGCCAAAAGCCTATACTCCACAAAATTGGAAAATCTAAATGAAATGGATGGTTTTCTAGACAGATACCACATACCAATGTTAAATAGAGATCAGGTAAACTATTTAAATAGAACCTATAAACCCTAAGGAAATAGAAGCAGTAATTAAAAATCTCCTAACCTGGGCTGGAGAGATGGCTCAGTGGTTAAGAGTGCTGACTGCTCTTCCAGAGGTCTTGAGTTCAATTCCCAACAACCACATGATGGCTCACAACCATCTGTGATGGAATCTGATGCCCTCTTCTGGTGTGTCTGAAGAGAGCATCAGTGTACTCATATAAAATAAATAATTCTTCTTTTAAAAAAAAGCTCCCAACCAAAAAATTTCCCAGGTTGTTGAAAAACAAGCCTAAACAATTTTTGGAGTATATGTTTTCTTTTCATTAAAACAATTTTTTCATACAATATATTCTAATTGTGGTTTCCTCTCCCCGACCCCTTCTCAGACCTTCCCTACATCTTCATCCTCCCAACTCCTGTCTCTGTCTGTCTGTTTAGGGGGAAAAACTACCAATTTAAAAAAGATTGGGTCTACTGGGTCTAGAGAGATGTATCTGAAGCAAAGAGCACTTGTTGTCTTGTAAAAAACCTAAGTTCAGTTTTCCAGCACCCACATCTATAAATCCAGTTTTTCTTCTGACTCCACAGGTACCAGACATAATGTGCATGCACACATGCAAATAAACACTCATCCAAGTTAAATAAGCACACAAATACACCTATTTATGTATAAATATGTCTATATCATGTTGAGTAAGTACACAGACCTAAAGTCATCCTGCCAAAGATTGTACCTGGTTTCACATTTAACATATTGACCCTATTATACATCCATTCTTTTATCTAAAAAAAAAAAAGTTTCTTAATAATGAACACCATAGACTTATGACTTATAGAACACCCTGGCACAGAGCAGAGCACGCTCTTATCAGCATGTTACATATTTTTATGTTGCTGTGATGAAATACAGGACAGAAGCAACTTAAGGGAGGAAAGATGGTTCACAAGCTATCAGTTCATCATGGCAGGAAAGGCGTGGTAACAGACTGGATGTATGGCAGTGGGAGCATACAGCAAATGTTTATACATGACACTGATCAGAAAGCATAGAGAGCCCAGGCCCAAAGCAGTCATCTCCAACTCTCCCACTTCCTCCAACTATGTCTCATGTCCTAAGGTTTTACAACCAGCCAAAACAGCATTACCATGTAGAGACACAGTGTTCAAACACATGAGCCTACATGGGAGATCTAATATTTATGCTAAAATAGGAATGCAATGTAGTGGCTCACAATTTTAACTGCACACTCGGGAGGCAGAGGCAGTAGGATCTGTATGAATTCCAGGCCAATCTGATCCACATAGCTAGTTCCAGGCCAGCCAAGGCTACATAATGAGACCCTGTCTCAAACCCAAACAAACAAATAAACAAAATGCCAGCACAGCCAGCATCTTAGTTATGGTTGCTATTGCTGTGAAGATTCACTATGACAAAGGCAACTCATAAAAGGACAATATTTAACTATAACTGGCTTTAAATTTCAGAGGTTCAGTCCATTATCATCATGGCAGGAAGCATGACAGCCTGCCGACAGACATGGTTCAGGAGATGAGAGTTCTACATTTTGATCTGAAGACAGAAAGAGACTGTTTTCAGTGGCGTCTATTGAGCCTAGGAGCCCTCAAAGCCTGTCTAAATAGTGACACATTCCAACAAGGCCATACTTCCTAATAGTGCCACGTCCCATAGCCCACGCATATTAAAACTGCCACAGGCAGTAAATTCAATTAAATATTTACATTTTTGGCACTTGGCTGAGAAATTCAGCCCTTTAAAATAGAAGTATACAGCAAGGAGGATCCTGGGGTTTAATAAGTTCACTTCTAAAACACGCAAACGAAAACTACAAGCAATCTGAAAAGTATGGCTTCCCTGCATCCTGTCTGTTTACTGTACACTTATGTAGGTCCTCCATAGCTTGGGACTGCTGAGCAAAGGAAAGGACTGAACCAATATAAGTGAATATCAAAACATTTTGATACTTTGCCACATTTTGGTTCTAACAAATTCCTTAAAACTTTTGGTCACCAAGTTTCTAACATTTGAATGCTGTCACACAGTGTGGTAACCATTAAAGAATCTTTTTTGCTTATTTTTCTATGTATGTATGTATTCTGTCTGATCATGTATGCCACATGCCCTACACAGTTATACACAGATGCCCATGAAGAGGGCATCAGGTCTCCTGGAGCTGGAGTTAGAGGTGATGGTAAGCTGCCTGACATGGGTGCTAAGAACTGAACTCAGGGCTTCTGCAGGAGCAACAAGATAACATCTGGATCATATCCACATTTCCAAATTTCTTTACTAAAATATGTTTTTTTAATGTCAGCACTTAGGAGGCAGAGGCAAGCATATATCTGTGAGTTCCTGGTCATCCTGGTTTACAAAGCAAGTTCCAGGACAGGACAGCAAAGGCTACCCAGTGAGACCCTATCTAAAATAAAATAAAAAAAAAAAGTATTTAAACGAAGTATTAGAATAATTACGTTTTGAGCCATGCATGGTGATATATGACTGTAATGTCAGCACTAAGGAGGTGGAGACAGAAATATCACGAGTTTGAAGTCTGCTCAAACGGTATAAAAAGCCTGCCTTAACCCATTTTTTCTGAATGCCAAATAAACAGACCTAAAAAATATTTTTTTTGTCCAGAAAAGGACACACTTGCAGAATAGTCGACTGATTATATCTGCCTAGACAGAGTAATCAGCCCTTAATAATTCTGCAGCACTAAGGTCTGTCAGATGATCCTGGGCCAGAAGGCAGAAGAACAGATGCTCCAACATTTTGAAGTAGAGCGAGTGTCCAGGTGTTCAGAGGCCTCTATAAATTGGCTAAGTTTTAGAAGCTATGCTTTGTGCTTCCCACAATTATAGTTAGCTCAGTCATTCTGGATTTCTGACGGGTTGAAAACTTATAGCTATTTACCTTGAGAGAAAAGACTTGAGTGGATGGGCGTCAGCTGACATTCATCCTAAAGCCAGGTTCAGAACTAAATGTTTTAGTTAGGATAGATGACAGAGGTTCTGGTTACTCAACAAAATGTTGGACTAGGTATGAGGACTATCTTGTACCTCACGGGTACAAATTGGCATAATTATGCTCTAATTGTATTTTGAGAGAAAAAAAATATTTTTAAAAGATAGGCATGGTGGTATACACCTTTAATCTAGCACTCATGAGGCAGAGGCAGGTGGATCTGTTTGAAATTGAGGCCAGCCTCAAATATATAGTGAGTTCCTAGATAGTCAAGGGTACACAGAGACTTCTCTGCAACATAAGGAGTTAGATAGAGGTCCTCCTAGGCTACCAGAAGACCTTGTCTCAAAAACAACAACAACAAAAAACACCAAACAAACAAAACACAATTAAAGAAGAGAACCACAACGAGCAGCCGTGGAACGGTAATCTTGGGACCATAATTAAGAATTTAGAGCGTGAATCTTGTGTGATGACTCTCAGCATAATAAAATTTTGTTATACTAACTTCGTATATCTACCTTCTTGCTCAAGACATCTGCCAAGGATATGACTTATGAAGCAATTAACTGTCGAGGCTTCAAATTTCTTGTTGTGGGGTTACGTGCTGCCATCTTTCCCTTCCCGTTTTCTTTGTGTGCCCTAAAACACAGTAAGTACATTGAGTGACGTGTGACCATGCTGAACTTTTCTCAGCATGCCTAAACCCAATTCCTTGCCTACTCTTATGAACTGGTAAAGAAGTTTAGATTATTCCCCAGAAAGCACTTTAAAAAAACGGATCCCAGCCCTGGGCAGCATTAGCATTAACCTCTTAACCTCTCCTGTACTCAACCCTCTAATTCAGTCATTGCTGCTGTACTAGAACGACTGTTCTGGAGATAGACTGCAACCGGTTGTAAATCTCTTCAGTAAACTCAGGGGCAGGATCCAGCTGTCACTTGGAGTTTCCTCCTTGAATCGGCCAAGCCCACCCGCAGAATTCGCCTGCGTGTTGAACCTGGATAGCCCAGTCTCTCATATCTGTCCTTTCCCTGAGCCCAGCGCAGACCTGAGCTTGATGAATGGACGTTCGCCACACGGGCGCGCCCTTGAGCACAGGAGCTGCGCGACCTTGGGCGCACTGACAAGCTACGCCAGGATCTGTTTTGATCTTTCGCGCTCCAACTCAGGCTTGACTCGAACTCGTCATTCTCCTGCCTCAGCTTTCCGAGAGCACGGCTCTCAAGCCCGCGTCAACACCCGAGGCCTGATAGGAAGTTAGGATGGCACCCATACAAGACCCAATCTCAAAGCTACAACTCGACTCGGCCTCGGGAAGGCGGGCGCTGAGCAAAGGCCTCAATTTCAGCGTGACTCCACCCCTCTCTACCCTACCCCAGCCACAGCTGCGCATGCGCAGGCACGTCACAAGCTGCCGCCCGGGAACCCGGCGTTGGGTTTACGGAGGCGGGCGGGCCGAAGCGTCACGTGACGGCCTCCGGCCAGCCAATGGATAATCGCAACGCAGAATTTCGAATGTGGTGGCGGTAGCTGCGGGTTACATGGCGGAGCGGGAGGCTGCATCAACTCGCCCGGACGTGAGCGGCCGAGGTACGGAGCGGTATGGGCGGCGGGACTGGAGGTATCCGACGGGACGACGCGTTTTGCGAGCACCCTGAAATCGACAGGGCTTTTGCTGTGGCCCATTTTTGCTCAATCATAGTAACAAAAGCTTTTTAGATAGGGCTTTGCTTTTAAAGTATCCAGTGGGGGCGGGGGAGGGACTGTGGTTCGCTGACACAGTATTGCCTAGCAGGCGCAAGGCCGGGTTTCCATCCCATTGTGCTCGCGCACACACAAGCTATAATCAACTTTAACTTCATCAAGTTATTTGTTCTGCATACCACTCAGATGTCTCCAGTGCAAACTCTTAAAACTTGATGGTGATAGGTTGGCTGACTTACACAACCCACCCGTTCTTTTAAAAAGTAGCTGCATTTGTTCTGTTGAACTACCCACCTCCAAGCTATCATACATACATTGGGAGAAATAAAGGGTTAGATAATACCTATTTAAGGCTTCATTATTCCTGGAGGAAAATAAGTCCTGGTGAAAATAAGTCCTCAAGAAAAGATTCAAGAAAATACTAAACTAAGAGATGAATCAAGATAGTTCTTGTGGTGAAAATTATATGCACACATTGTGGTGGGCAACAGTTTACAATTTTGAGACCTGAAAGTCTATTTTGCTTGAAGCACCACTGTTTTTAACATGAATACATGTTTTCTCAGCTCCAAAATCACTAGAGAAAAGCTGCCAAACAGAAACCCAGATATACATATAAATTTCTTCTGAACTAATACTGTAATCCTAAACACTAAAAGTTGACTATACACATTGTAAGAAAAGTAAGCCTATTTATTATTCATAGATTTGTGGTCCCAGCTACTCAGAAGACTTGAGGTAGGAGGGACATCAGAGCTCTTAAGTTCAAAACCAGACTGGGTAACAACAGTATCCTATCCCAAAATAATAAGTTCCCATAGAGCCTAGAATGTTGTACACCTCCAATGAGTATTTACTAAAAAATGAATAATTGATACTTTCTGGAATTATTTAATACTTTCCTGTGAATTAGAAGATAAGATTATGGCAAAATCATGAATGACATTTTATAGGATTTTTTTTTTCTTATGATGGCTTGATTCTAACATCTGTTTTTGTTGTTTTGTTCTTTTTTAGATGCATTTCACTATGTAGCCCAAGCTTGAGTCTATGATCCACCTGCTTTAGACTTTTTAGTAGCTTGGATTATTCTACAACACCTGACTATTAATATTTCTAAACTGAAAAATCAAAATTATTGCTTTTTCTTGAAGTAAGTTTACAATTTAGTCTTTCGTAATCCCTTCTTTTTGAACAACTTGTGTTTTCTTTCTCAAATTTTATATTTGAAAATATCTGAGATGTGTTCACTGTTTGTTTATTTTTTTTTGTTTAATTCAAAGACAAAGATGGTTAAGGAAAGGTGTCAGAAAAGGTCCTTTCAAGATACTCTTGAAGACATTAAGAAGCGAATGAAAGAAAAAAGGAATAAAAACTTGGCGGAGATTGGCAAACGCAAGTCCTTTATAGTTGCACCATGCCAAGTACCCAGTAAGACATTTTTGTGTTGACTTCTTATAGCATTCTTACTTTGTAAGTGTGCCATTTGTATGTGTGCTATACATTCTGGGTGGAACGGGGTTGGGTGTTGCTGCAGCAGTTCTGGAGCCCTGCTATTAATCTCTGTCCTGTTCCCCTGCAAAGGGTCTCTCAGTGAACACGGAACTAGCCTGGCAGCCTGTCCCTCTATATACTTTCAACACGTTACCTTCCCTTTCTCCCAACACAGTAGATAGAGTTACCAGTGTGCAGGACCACACCTGGTTCTTTATGGGGTTTGAACTGTGGGCCTCATTGATTTCTTAGCAAGCATTCCTATCCATTAAGAGATGTCTCTAGCCCCTGATTCATCTTCTAGGTTGAGGTTTAATAACTGGAATTTTTATCTTATAGCTAACACTTCTACGCTGCTGAAATATTACCAAGATAACAACAGGTTGTTAGTTTTGGCTTTGGAAAATGAAAAATCCAAAGTGAGAGAAGCACAGGATATCATCCTACAGCTGAGAAGAGAATGCTACTACCTTACATGTCAGCTATATACACTGAAAGAGAAGCTAACTTCCCGACAAAGTGAAGAAACTGCTCAGGTATATTCAGTACAAAACTTTTCTGTATAGTTTTGCTATATGCAGTGCAGCTTTGTAAAACTATTTAGATATGGAAAGTATTCTAAGTGTTCTTCCGAGAGTCACTTTTTTAAAAAGTATTTCATTATATTAATTTAGTGTGTGTGTGTGTGTGTGTGTGTGTGTGTGTGTGTGTGGAGTTCAGAGGATAACTTCAGGTGTTATATAGAAATAAGTAACGTAATATACATATACCCTCACATACAATATGTATATAGACAGTATAGAAGACAATTCTTTCTAGAAGGTGCTATCTCTTCCTGAGTGTCATGCACACCTGCAATTTTGTGATTCCAGAACTCAGAACTGCTAACTCAGAAAGTTATAGGCCAACCTGAGCTGCACAGTGAGACCTCATCTCTTTTAAAGATTTATTTATTTTATTTATATGAGTACACTGTAGCTGTCTTCAGACACACCAGAACAGGGCATCAGATCACATTACAGATGGTTTTGAGCCACCATGGGGTTGCTGGGAATTGAACTCAGGACCTCTGGAAGAACAGTCAGTGCTCTTAACCACTGAGTCATCTCTCCAGCCCTAGAAGAGAGGTTTGTTTTTGTTTTTGTTTTTGTTTTTGTTTTGTTGGTTTTTCGAGACAGGGTTTCTCTGTGTAGCCCTGGCTGTCCTGGAACTCACTCGGTAGACCAGGCTAGCCTCGAACTCAGAAATCCACCTTCCTCTGCCTCCCAAGTGCTGGGATTAAAGGTATTCGCCACCACTGCCCAGGTGTAGTGTCTGTATGAGCTCTTGCCTTCAAGATGAAACCACTCTTGGTCAGGTTTCCGTCCATTTTTTTTTCCTCTTTGTTTCTCCCCCAAAATAGAACTTTAAAAAGAAAAATGGAGAAAGAAAAAAAAAGGGGGGGGGGGGCATGCATGATGTTCACACCTTTATTTAATCCCTGCATTGGAGAAACAGGGGCATTCAGATCTCTGTAAGTGCCAAGGCCAGCCTTGTCTACATAGGGAGTTTAGTCTTAGACAGCCAGGTCTGTATAGTAAAACTCTGCCTCATTTAAACATGTGCATAGCTTCTGTCCTTACTATACTCTGTTGCTATATGTCAAGATCACCAAAACTTGTGTGCTGCCGAGTTCGGCTTGCCCTTGTTTCTTAACCTTGTAGTGATATGCAGCCTCTCCACTTAAAAATATTGATCCATTAATTTTCTTGCCATCAGACTTGCCCTGCGTTTTCTTCCTACATTCTTGATGTTCTATGCTTCTTTATTTGTAAATGTTTGTTGCCCCAAACACATGTTAAATCCTACCATGTTTATATAATTGACTTCTGGAGACAATTCCTATATCAAAGCCTAAACACAGATGCAGGTGTGTGCATTCAGAGCTACTACTTGACTTTTAGAAAGTATCTCAAACAGACTTTATACAAAGCACTCTGCTTTCCAGTTCTCAAGTATGCTGTGCACTTCTGCCTTTCTCCTTGTTTGGTTGGTTGTTGTTGAAGCATGGCATATCTCTCTATATAGCCTGGGCTAGCCCAGAACTCAGTCTGAAGCCCAGTTAGCCTTATATTGATATTCCTTCCTGCCTCAGCAGCAGAGTGCTAAGATTAAGCTGTGCCCAGTTTTTCCTCCTTAACTGCTGCTCCTCTCAGTGAAGTAGCCTGCACACTCGCTCTGACCATCACCCTATCTCCATTCAGTCCTTGCATGTGGTTGGAAGTCTTTTCTTTTTTCTTTTTTTTTTTGTTTGTTTGTTTGTTTTGTTTTTTGTTTTTGTTTTTCAAGAGGGTTTCTCTGTGTAGCCCTGGCTGTCCTGGAACTCACTCTGTAGACCAGGCTGGCCTCGAACTCAGAAATCCACCTGCCTCTGCCTCCCAAGTGCTGGGATTAAAGGCGTGCGCCACCACCGCCCAGCGGAAGTTTGTTTTTCCAAGTATTGTCATCTACTAAATATTGAGAATGATGGACCTCTTGACAGAAACTCCTTGTTAGGGTGCTTAACTCTGAATATGTCACAGACCCCTTGGGTTATGCATGTTTTATTAATGGAGCATCCACAGGCTTCACCACTAGAACCCTAACCCCGGTCCTGCCTACTCTCCTATTTTCCTTTGCCATGGTGACCTCTTAGCTCATTCTACTCTGGGTCTCTTTTGAGCCGTGCTTCATGTAGGCCAGGCTGGTCTTTTGAAAGCTGATCATTTTACTGCCTTACTTAATATTTAAACGAGTTTCCATCACACTTAAACTAACCTTCCTGTCACAGTCATAGTTCTCGGGGCTCTTTGCCAGTGGATGCACAGCTCCCGCTGTTCTCAGTTTCTGTGTTTTAGCCACATTGGCCTATTTTCTTAACAGGACTTTTCCTGTTTCACAACGTTTGTATTTTTTGCCGTTTTCACTTCCTCCTGCTCTTCAACCACTGATTAGTTCTTATATTTTAGGTCAACATCCCTGTGTAATAGGGCTCTCGACTTTAGCTGTTTTCAATTCACTCTGCTGTTACCTTCATAGCACTTTTCACTGTGTAAAAGCCAGACATGTGGAAGGAGAGGCACATGTGCTACAGCGAGCATATGAAGGTCAGAAGACAACTTCCGGGTGTTGACTCTTTCCTTCCACGGTGGGTTCCACAGATCCAACTCATCATGAGGCTTGAGTGTCAAGTGATCTTACCTGTGACCTATCTCGCTGAATCGCTTTTTAAAATTTCTTTTTATACTCTAGACTATAAGCTTTAAGAGGGAGAGTGTGGTGTACACAGAAATCTAAGCTTTAAGGGCCAGAGTGTGGTATACACTAGACTGTAAGCTTTAAGAGGCAGAGTGTGCTGTTTCAGCTGTTGGATTCCTAGGTCCTGAAACTACATCGCAGAGCTGTAGACTGTCAGCAAATGTGTTTGTTATTCAACAATACGTTCAGAACACAGAATGCATGTGCATACTACATAGCAGTACATACTGATAATGGTGGGGAATTTTTGTTTTTGTTTTAATATATTAACAGAACTGGAAAGGACGTCCCTCAGAAGTGGTCTCCAGCAGTGACAATACGACCAGGGACTTGTCTGTGAAGACCATACAGTTAGTGCCAACTTCATTATTGTGTCTATTAATACTGGTCCATTTGTAAAAGGAAACTGACTTGTGTCTACATTCTGAGGGTTTTCTACTGGGGAGTATACTTAAGAAAATTTGTTACTAAAATACTATTGTATATAGAAAATCAGAGCTATCTTTTTCTTTTGTTTAGTTGCTTTAATGACTAAGGGCTAGAAACTTTCCAAGGCTTTTAACTGTTTTCTTTCAGTCGAGTTTTTCTGCATGTCATATTTTCATTTTAGGAAGGAGTCATTATTAAAAAGGATATTTTTTCCAGTCCTAAAAACTGTCCAATTTAGCAAGAAAAAAAATTGAAATACCACACCTCAACACCTTTCATTGATTAGCTTTACTTTTCTAGATTCATATGCCGATCCCTTCTCTTTGATTATGTATATTTTATATTCTTATATGAACTATGGAGATTTAATTATATATATGAAAATACCCATCTCTTTTTATCAAACATTTTTTCATGCAATATATTTTGTTCATTTACTCTTCCCTCAACTCCTAGATACTCTGCCCAACCAACTTTATTTTATTCTCTCAAGAGAGAGAAAAAAAAAAAAAAAACAAGAAACACAAAAATGAAAATCAGAGCAAACAGGCAATAAGACCAATAAGACAAAAGGGGCAGGAGGCCAAAAACAAAACAAAAAACTCTACTGAGTCTATTCTGTGTTTGCCACCACTCCTGGCATGAGGCCAGCCGTCGAGTGTAATTAATAGACCTAGTGAAACTTGATTGGAGAAAACTGATGTTTCTCTTTGCCAGCATGAAATATCCAGCTCTTAATTAGACTGCTCAGTGAGCTTGGCTAACAATATAGCTATAGATACCATACTTTAGATAAAATACAGAACATCACACTGGGTTTGTAACCCCAATGTTTAGGAGACTGCTACAGGAGGACATTCAAAGATAGCCTGGGCTACATGGCTAAACCTTAACTTGAAACATAGAAACTAGGAAAACTACAAAATATGGCTTTACTCTGCGTAGACCTCAGCCTTGGTGGTGCTGCCCATGTGCTGTGCGTGTTACAGGGTGTGTGGCCCTCGGCCTGTGCCACTGTGCCAGGGGCCACTCCCTCCCGAGCTGTGAGAACAGACAGTGCCTCCAGATCTTGGCATATAGTCCCAAGAGTGAGTTCCATAGACAGTGCTTTTAGCCCTGTAAAGTGTGCACCTTTCTTACAGAAGAAGCCATAAATACCATTTCCAGCCCCGCAGGTCACTACTAAACTTTTGTCCTTTTAAACGGTTGGATTTTAAGATCTGACAAATGAAGTTAGATGAAACAAGGTAATCAGATTTTTATTAGATTCCAAAATAATTAGTAGTTCCCTGTACTTTATTACCAGACCTATATTTTAATGTTCATAGCATAAAGTAGAAATTTTTTACAAAGAATAAAGTTACAAATTATCAGTAATAGGTTTTAAGTGGAAGAAAACTTGGTTCATGAATCAAAAAAGAGTGGAAGTTTTAAAGAAAACAAAAGAGACTAAGCAGTTTCAGAAGACTGTAGTTGACACCATTAAAGCATATAACTCATGAGAGCCTCACTGTTGATGCCAGGTCCTGAAGAGCTGAGCGACTGTTCCTACTGTGACAGGAGATTAGATTATGTCACATTCTCAGAAGGAACTGTCTACATTGATTTTGTTTCTTCCAGTGAGTGTTAGGCCTCATGTCAGCAATGTCAGTGTTTTGGGGGGTTGCTAGGAGGGGGAGCAAGGTGTGGGGACATGGACTAGAATTTTTAAATGATACAGCAAGCTTATAGCCGGAGAAAATGCTAAATGTATTTTGACATAATGGCTAAGATTTCTGTTTTTCAGGCAAATTGCTCTTGAAGAAACTGACTGTCCATACCAAACCACAGGTAAGTCAGGTAGAAAATCTAAAAATACTGATCATTGTAGACAAGTAACCTGACGAAGTTTTTCATGTTCTTTCTTCTTTTTATCTTTTAAGTCTGCTTATATGTTATTCTGCTTAAAGTAACTTTATCTTACGTGGACTGATATAAAATTAAAATAGTCCATCTAAGGTATGAGTAGGGGCTTGTACCTGTAAGCCCAGCACTCAGGAGGGTGAGTGTCTTACTTACTATTGCCGTGATGAAACACCATAACCAAAAGCAACTTGGTAAGGTTTTTTTTTGGTTTGGTTTGGTTTTTGTTTTTGTTCACTCACAGTTCCATATAACAGTTTAGCATCAAGTCAGGAACTCAAATAGGGCAGGAACCTAGACGCCTAGAGACAGGAACTACTGGAGGGGTATTGCTTACTGGTCTGCTCCTCATAGCTTTTTTGGGGATTTGGGTTTTTGGTTTGGTTTGGTTTGGGTTGGGTTTTTTTGGGTTTTTTTTTTGTTGTTGTTTGTTTTGTTTTTGTTTTTGTTTTTGTTTTTTTCCCAGACAGGGTTTCTCTGTGTAGCCCTGGCTGTCCTGGAACTCACTCTGTAGACCAGGCTGACCTCGAACTCAGAAATCCGCCTGCCTCTGCTTCCCAAGTGCTGGGATTAAAGGCATGTGCCACCACTGCCCGGCTTGCTCCTCATAGCTTGCTCAGCCTGCTTTCTTAAAGAACCTAAGACCACCAGCCCCAGGATGGGACCACACACAGTAGACTGGGTCCTTCCACATCAATCACTAATTAAGAAAATGCCCCACACTCTCACCTACTTAGATCTCATGGAAGCATTTTTTTTTATTGTAACTTCCTTCTTTCAGATGACTAGCTTGTGTCAAGTTGACATAAAGCTAGCTAGAACAGTGCAACAGTGGGCTTAAGAGTTCTAGGCCTTCTGAGTACACAGTTGAAACCCTGTCATGAGAAACAACACCAACACATCTGTTTCATTGTACCAAGTCTATAAGAAGAAATTGTAGGTGTATCTGTAGCTGTAACCAACTGCTATCTGCTGTAGCATTTTACATAAATTGACTTAGTTAACCCTGTTGCAGTTGAGGAATATAATCTACTCTCTGTAGCCTCAGGAAAATAAAACATCTCATCAGAAGGAATGGAGAGGATACCACTTTGTACTAAGCTTCACAACATGGATGAAATTTGAGTAAGCTAGGCCAGATGAAAACCCTGCTCTTCCTATAAATGCAGATTATATTTATCTGAATGGCCTAATTAGCAATTATCCAAATCATAATCACTTTGAAAAACTAATTTAACTTCAGTATATTTTCCTACTTTAGACTTTTGCAGTTTTCCTCTGTGTTCACAGATTAAACAGAAAGGCTTTTTCTTTAAACCTTTGAACCAGAAACATGTAAAATTCCTCTTAAAATTTATATATAATATATATTTGCTTATGTTGGGGGCATTGTTTTATTCTTTGAGACAGGGTCTCACTATGTAGATCTGGCCTTGAACTCAAGAGTGGTCCTCACCCTTCTAAGTATTAAAGACTAGCACCAGACTTCAATTCTTGTTTTATTTTGCGACAGAGTCTCTCTCATTCTGTGGCCCAAGCAGTCCTAGAGCTGTGTAGCACAAGCTGGATTTCACTTTATCTGCATCTGTCTTCCAAGTATAAGCTAGACACATCTGGGCATTTTATTTCAACAATATTTTTAAGTGCTGATGTAAGCTGTTGATTGTTCAGCTGGTGGTGTTTTTATGTTCAATGAGGAGTAAGTAGATGGTGATGTTGAGCTGTCTAGTTTTTTATTTACTTATAGTAAGTACAGAGTAACTATTGAATAACTCCTGCAACTTTGAATTCTCATATTCTTGGAATACAGATTTCTGAAGCATAACACTGTTTTTTTCATTTGTTTTTTAAATGTCCAGAACCAAGTCCTACTGCTACTCCAGAGACACTAGGTTGCGATTTTGATTCAGATAAAGTGGAGTCTACTGATGAAATCTTGCCTAGAACTGTATCTTTCCGTCCCCCCTTAAGGAAAAATGTTAGTAATAGAAGTCACTCCACTGCTTTGGAGGGTTGTAAAGCCAGTCCAAGAGTGGGACAGCCCTTGGAAGTTAAAAGAAGTATATGTAAAGACCTAACCATAACCCTGCACAGACTTGAAAATGTAGAACAAAATGTTTCTCTGTGGAACAAAGACCAAATTAACTTATGCTCTAGACTGATTAACCCAGCAAAGATTACTAAAACACAAGAAATCATTGTATCATCTAAACCTGAACAAATAGAAAGTAAGCATAAATGTGCACAAAAAAGAACAGAGCAAAGAAGAACCAACCAGAGATGCAAATCAAAATTCTCATTGAGGAGTAAAGGCAACAAAGGCAAAGATAAGCAGGCTTTACCCCCTCCTTCACTGGAGGGGTGTATTGGTTCTAGTGATGCTTACGATTTCAATATAAAAGAGAGTGTTCACCACACCCCTTTCCGACAAAAAGTGAGCATTGACTCCAATAGAGAAACCAACAGCAGCAACTCAGAAGTCGCTGAATGCAGTACCTCTGAGGATGAGTCTGATGACCTCTACCTGCCTCCTCACAAGCACTTGCAAGACTACACAGGGTCAGACAGACCAGTTACCAGGCCTCCGTCTAAAAGAGGACTTAAGTACCCAGATGAAAACAAGATGGAGGAGGTGCTGTCATCTACAACTCCTACTGGTAAGCAGTGTGCTTATTTGCCTGTGTTTTGAATGTTTCTGCTGAATAGTTGCCCCTGATGCAGGTGTAATCTTAGATATTATACCTACCATCTGTTACTCTGGAGGAGGTCAGAGACTTCCCATCTGTCTCTCTGTAGGGGTAGTTACAGCCTGATTAAATAGTAAGGGGCGGAAAATGGAAACATGGCTGTGTTGTTCCAACCTACTTCAAACAAATGTAAACCTTACAGGAGTATTACTTTCCTCAGACTGATTCCTATCAGTAAAGGAGACTTCTGAGTAGTGTGAGGAGAGGACAGGGTGGTTGTGATTGGTTTGAGTTAAAAGACATTTACACTCATGATCACCTAGAAAATCAAAAACCTCATTTTAATGGACTTATATATTTAATTTAACAGGAACCATACTTGTTTTTCTAGTTCATGGTGAGCTTATGAGAGCAAGGAGTTCTTGTCTCATCTGACTGCTGAAAACTTGGCCTGAGAAACTCTTCCTTTTCTATTATCAAAGTGGTTCAGTGTTAGTCATCAGCCTGCACCTACTCACAAAGACTCTCCTTTGGGAGTTTTGATTCCCATGGCATGCTCTTGATTTCCTATCATCTTCAAAATATTGTCACATTGTAACAGCTCAGTCAACCTTCTCAGTGTGCTTAACCAGGATATTAAAGCCTGAAACAATGAATCAACTTTTAGTTGATCAGCTGGACAGTGTAGCTTGCAAGATTCCATTTTTAAACAATATACTATGGATATTCCTTCCACTTTCAGTAGCTGTTTCCCTTTTTCTTAATAAATCTGTTTGTTCTGCTTTAAATAAAAACACTATGATGATAGAATATATTGAACCGAACTGGCAAACTTGATAAATATTGAAGTCGAATAACATAAACGTTCATTGAACTGTTACCTTTTGTGTTCTTTTGAAAAGAACAAAACAAACATTGAAGTAGTTTGACCCCAGACTTCCAGCATTACCTGAAAACAGCCATAAACATAGGTTCTCTCCTCTCGCTTGAAATAGAATTTGTGTACTTTACAAGTTTCCCTGTGGTTATAAATACTTACAGTTTGTGAAGCATTATTCTAGAATACAGCTGGTCTACCTGTTGTTTGGAGGTACTGTATGCAATTAATACTGGAATTGTATTTATTTTCGAGGACAAGAGGATGTGCTGAAACCTAGATAACTCTGTAGTCTGTGGCTGCTTAGCTTAAAATCATCTCACAGTTATAATTTAGTTTTTCAGGTTTTTCTATTTTAGTCCATTGGAGATTTCCTTACAGTGTTCTCACTATGCATAGGGTACCTGCCTCCCAATATAGATGTAGCTCTGAGGTAGGTAGCTCTTGATGTTTATGATTTAAGAGGCAACTTGATATCAAGGATAGAGGAACCTGGATGTTTATTGTAGGAGAGACACCTAGATCTCAGAGATGGAAGGAACTTGATGTTTATTTTGGGAGAGACATCTTGATCTCAGGGATAGAAGGACCCAGGTGCTTATGGTGGGAGAGACCTCTGAGTTTTGTTAACATTAGCATCAACAGGAACACATTTTGTCCTGGTCTTCATGGACTGATTGAGAGTTCTTGTGTGTTTAATGGAACGAACTGAAGGACCTTTGTGGTCAGTGGGCCTCCAACAGTGTTACAAACTTTAGTGCTGAATGAGACTGGTGCCTTGATGAGTTTGAGCATTAAAGTGTGACTAAATGCAGTGTCATACTTTAAACCAACTCATAACAGCTAAGCTTTTGGGGAAGAATGTTGAGTTTTAGTAAAACATTCTGTTGTAGCTAGCAGTTCTTTATGTCTGTCATAATTTCTACATTATCTTGATTAAAAGGAAGAAAAAGCAATAGGAAGATTTTTAATCACTGACCATGAAGTGCCAGGTATTTTTTGTGTTTACAATATGTAATTGAGCATATTGAGTTTTATTTCTGTGGTTTTTATCCACTGGTCCATATTCAATAAATACTGTATCGTAGGTAACCCACCTGAGACTCAAGAGTCACCTCATTGTAGCCTAAACGATATCACCAATGTCCTGCAGCGTCCTATAGTGAAAATCAGGAAGCTTTCTCTGGCTCCAAAACGACATGAAGACAGCCCAGCAGTGTCTCTGTCTAAACGCAGGTGTAGCGCCATCACAAGCTATAAAGAGCCAACACTCTCTTCGTAAGTATTATTGTGTGGACTCATCTGTAATAACTCTTGTAGGAAGACTGAAGACAGAGCTTTAGTCATGAGTGGATCATATCTGAGGTGGTATATATTTAGAATAATCCTGTGCTGAGTTTAAACTCAATATTTGTAATCATGCCTAAGATCTCGATATCTCTCTCTCTCTTTACTTACAGGAAGCTAAGAAGAGGGGACCCTTTCACAGACTTGTGTTTCTTGAATTCTCCTATTTTCAAGCAGAAAAAAGGTATGAGACGTCCTAAAGGAAGAACAAAGAAAACATAACTCCTTTGATTGGATATTATTGAAGATGGTTCTTCTCTTTTGCCTAATAGAGTGTTATGAGACAGTGCACAGTGAGCAGAACCATCCCTTATGCTCTGGGTCAGGAGGGTCCCTTGGACCTATACTTTGTATGGATTACTACCAACATCTAAAACTTCTCCAGCATCTATTTTTTCCTTAAGGAGGAGAATTGCAGAGTAGAAAACTTACATAGGATGTAGATCTTTCATAAATCCTTACCAGCACACTAAGACATACCATAAGTGGGTGAGGAACCCTTCCGTCATAATGATTCTTCCTGTAAAATGTGTATCGAATTGTGATTAAGAGAATTAATGAATTGAGTTCTGGAACAAGGTAACTGTTGTGAACTGTGAGTACAGTGCTATTCCTCAGCAGAATAATAGCATGTCGTGGACCTCTGGCTAGCCCTTTGTGTGATCAGTCAACAGTGTAAAAGTGTGAATAAAAGGGGCTTCTGGTTTTGATCTATGAACAAAATGTAAGTATCCAGTTCAGAAAATTGAATTTCTACGTGTGTATGTATGTCTTTAAAATTAAATCATTGTACCTGGTCCATTGTTAAAGATGAAGCCTCTGATGACCGCCATTGTGTTTTCCATCTGCTCCTAATGGTTAAGTAATCTTAATTATCTTCCTTTCTGGCCATTACCACTCCCATCTTAGCTGGAACCTCTTCCCTCTTCCCTCTTCCCTCTTCCCTCTTCCCTCTTCCCTCTTCCCTCTTCCCTCTTCCCTCTTCTTCCCTCTTCTTCCCTCTTCTTCCCTCTTCTTCCCTCTTCCCTCTTCCCTCTTCCCTCTTCTTCCCTCTTCCCTCTTCCCTCTTCTTCCCTCTTCCCTCTTCTTCCCTCTTCCCTCTTCTTCCCTCTTCCCTCTTCTTCCCTCTTCCCTCTTCCCTCTTCTTCCCTCTTCCCTCT
The DNA here is from genome assembly GCF_011762505.2 of Arvicanthis niloticus. NCBI lineage: Eukaryota > Metazoa > Chordata > Mammalia > Rodentia > Muridae > Arvicanthis > Arvicanthis niloticus. The sequence continues at coordinate 61,416,842 of NC_047674.1, read as the reverse complement.
TCCCTCTTCCCTCTTCCCTCTTCCCTCTTCCCTCTTCCCTCTTCCCTCTTCCCCCCCTCTTCTTCCCTCTTCTTCCCTCTTCTTCCCTCTTCTTCCCTCTTCTTCCCTCTTCTTCCCTCTCTTCCCTCTCTTCCCTCTCTTCCCTCTCTTCCCCCTCCTCCCTCCTCCCTCCTCCCTCCTCCCTCTTCCCTCTTCCCTCTTCCCTCTTCCCTCTTCCCTCTTCCCTCTTCCCTCCTCCCTCTTCCCTCTTCCCTCTTCCCTCTTCCCTCTCTCTTCCCTCTTCCCTCTTCCCTGCCAACGTTCCCCCTTCTCTTCTCATTAGATTTGTCCTATCAAGTTTTCCTACCTGCAGCCTTCAGGGCCAACATCAAGACATTTCAATTTTCATTAAATCAGCAGAACATTTGCCCCATATGGGCAAGGCCCAAGGATAAATCCCACACAAACAGGAGACTTCTAAGTTATCAGAAGGTCCTTCTGGTTCATCTCAGATCTACCCACATCTGTATGGCTTCCTACATTTACCATCGACTGATGCTTCTCTGTCACTCATGCGTATCCCCCTCGCCCGTCACGGATTCACAGCACTGAGGATAGAAGCCACAAACCCGTGTGTGGTAGGAGCATTCACTGCCGTCCTCAGCCACTCCATTTATCATTTTCTAATGTCATGGTACCTTGAAAGTAACCATTTTAGCTAAAAATAAGTGCAATTAAAAGTCCAGTAGTTTCTGTCTCAGTGGGCCTCATGTAGCTGTGATTAACATAGTGCAGCCTACATAGAGATAGACTGCATCTGTGTAGGACAAGTTAAATTTAGTTGTTCTGTAGTTAAAAAGTAGAAAACAAATATTGGGATTAAATTTTGCTACTGGGCTTGCAGAACCCCAGATATATATTTTCTGGACCTTTGTCAAAAAAAGCTTTTCAAAGCCTGATACGATGCATACCTGTAATTTCAGCACTGTAGAGGCTGAGTCAGGAGGATCATACTTAGACTAGCTGTACTACAAAAAACAAAAATCCACTTCCTGCTATAGACATTTAATGGCTACTTCATAGATCAACGTGTCTAGTGTCACCGTGATGCTCACTCACTCCATGCCAGTCACTTATCTTAAAGTTGGTGCTAGACCTTTAGTCTTCTTCACCTTTCTGTATTCTTGCTGTAGTGTTTACTCATGGGCTATTAAGGGGTTTGTGTCAACATTTTTATAAAATATGTATTATATATGTTGTACATACCATTTATAATTGACTTAAGAGTTTGAGACTTCCCTGGCTGGTAGATAATTATTTCTGTGGTTGTATAATATCATATAAATAAACCAGACTTAATGACCTCTTTTGAGACATAGTTGGTTGCTACTTACTTGTTATTTTAAAAGTTTCAGCTGCAGTTAACATTCTGTTAGTTCTCCATGGCCTGCTATAAAGGCCAGGCTCCTCAGCAGGGTGTTTCCTGATGTCCAGCCAGGTCCTCCAGCATTTGACAGGCTTACGTGTTATCTCTCAGCTCAATTCCCTGGTGTCTGTTCCTTCTCTAGAAACAGTCTTAAAAGCTGGTATTTAACTGTTCTAGTTTGTTACAACATATAAAATATTAAGAGGAACAATTCTATAAGGAGATACATGGAACAAATCAGCAGAATTAAGTTGTATTCCAGCTTTACACTTCTAGAAGAGATGGAGAGCTATGGCTTAAAGGAGGATCCATTAAATATGCTACAGCCATGTGACAGCACTCAATGGTCTCAGCATCAATCCTCTTCAGTAATTGATCAATAAGGGGCATGTGCCAGAGATACAGAGCAGTAGAGCATGTGTGAGACCCTGACTAATGTACCAAAAAAGTAAGACAAACATGGAGATGAATATACATAAACTCATTTATAAATAAACTGAGACCTAGAGAATAGTGGGAGACAGTAAGCAATGGGACTCAAGCCAGTGAGGTGGCTCAGTAATGGCACTTGCCACCAAAACTGATGACAGGACATATAGTGGAAGCAGGGAACCAACTCCACAAAGGTGTCCTCTGGCACACAAATACTAAAAATAAAACAAAAAAACTTGACAAGAAGGCAGGCTTGATGGTTCAGTTCAGGTCTTAATTCCAGTCGGCAAAACACGAGCAGGGGGATCTAAGTTATAGACCAGCCTATACCATATAATGTAGCACTGTCTCAAAGAAAGATAAATATTGCTACCCATGGGCCAGATCCAAAAAGAATACAAGTGTCATGGTTTCATGAAATGCAAGAACTGACTGTGCTCATCTATGGACTAAAAAGAGCCATGAGGGAATTTTCATCTCCTTTAGAGTCATCAATACTGGGTCAGATGTAGCTCTCAAAAGTTATCAAAGTTAGTGAGATGGTGTAGCAGGTGAAGGTGGCTTGCTGCCAAGCTTGATGACGTGAGTTTGATCTTCTAGAATAGTGATTGTCACCTTATGCTGCAACCCTTCATTGCAGTTCCTCATCTTGTTTTTGTTGCTACTTCACAATTGTAATTTTGTTGCTGTTATGAATCATAATGTAAACATGTGTATTTTCCAATGGCGTTTGGAGGTCACAACACTCAGGTTGAGAACCACTGCATGAGCAGCTTCCATTTAAGGCTTCATGAGGAACCTCAAGAGTAAGAAGTGAGATGGTCACCAAAGGGGATGTGTGACAGGGGACAAATAAAATGACAGTTGTCAAATCACAATGCAGACTGCTTCTTAACTTAGTCCCACAGAGAGCTGCAAGGATGGTTGGCCTGATTCAGTCTGTAAGATCTAGCCAAAAGGAGTGAATTCATGTCTTAACATACATTTCACCCTGAGGAAGCATGAGTTTATAAGACTTACTGAGCATGCGTAAGGGGTTAAGGGCCAAGAGTGAGTCTCTAAAGCATGTGCACTGAGAAGGTCTGCACTCGTCATGGATCATGGCTGCATAAATGAAGGCCTTTCCACTAGCTTTCCCAGCCTGTATAAGCTGGCACTTCACAAAGATACTTCCTACAAAGGTACAGATGCCTGGGAGAGGGGTTGAGGACCCAATGACTCCTTTAGCATCCACACCTATGAAGGATTGTCATCTATCAACAAACCCATGTAATGGACTCTTAGAAGCATGCAACAGCTAATCTGACAAAGGTGGCAGCTGTCTTACTCAGATGAAATAGACTTCCATGATTACATTAAGGTCAACTTCCTTTGTAGTTTGTAGATACTATCTCCTCTAAGCATCCTTTTGTTTGTGTTGTTGGCTCCTTCCTGCAAAGATAATCTGGAAACCTTCACCTGCCATTTGTCTGTGCTGTGATAACACACCCTGACAAAAACTTGATAGGAGAGCAAGGGTTTTTTCAGCTTACCATTCCAGGTTATAGTCCATCACCAAGAAGAAGCCAAGAGAGAAACCCAAGCAGCTAGTAACATCATATCCATAGTTAAGAGCAAAGAAAAATGAGTGAACTTATGTTGCCTGCTTCTTGTTGCCCAGTACTCTGCCTTCTCTATCCTAGACCATTCAGGGTTCAACCCATAAACTAGTACTGCCTATGATGGCTGGCTGGGTCTTCCCCACATAACCAATTGAGACTACCTCCTAACAGACCAACCTAGTCTAGAGGACTCTTCAGTTGAGGCCCTCAGATGATTGTAGTTAGTGGCATGTTAGACGTGTAGAACTAAGCATCGGGTCTGGGCTGGAGACAGTCGCTGGCTGTTCTTCCACAGGATCCAGGTTCAACTCCCAGCACCAAGATGGAGGCTTATAGACATCTATAATTCCAGTGCCATGGGATTTGATGCCTTCCTTATCAACATGGGCACTAGCATGTGGTTCAAAGACATATATGCAAGCCAGCCACACATAAAATCCCATTAGAAGATATAAAAGTATCACACTTTAAAGTCAACTTTACCTCTTTATCCAACACAAACATAGTAAGTACTACCAGAAAGCTCTAAGAATCAAGGAGAGGCAATGATTCTGGTTATTCCTGCAACCATACGCCCCATCCACCCTCTGCACAAAAATGCAAAATCATACAATGCTTTATTTTTTAAGCCACTGGGGGTAGTACACGTATATAATCCCAACACTTTAGAAGCTGAGGCAGGAGAATGAATCTTAGGACAAGTGAATTAATTCTCAACAATCTAAATATTCCGAGAGATAAAAATCATGTTTGGCCAATTCCCATACCTCAAATAAAAACTTGGACTGATTTCAGTATTCCAGAGTCAACAGATTCTTTCTCTCTTGGACATTTTTATTTGTCTTGCGGAGACTCTGGTTAGTTGTAGAGCTCAGAACAATACACAAAGGCCAAGGCCTGCAACCAGCCTTAGAATTTCTTAAGTTAAAGGGAGTGCTGCCATCAAGAGTCTCAGCTTCTAAACAGTTACAGATGGTTAACCTGTCCACAGCACCTCCGACTAAGCATTTATGTGCTTAAATTCTGTAACCTGGAATGGGAAATTCCAGTCATTTTACCCGTTGTTCGAATAAATGTAGCCACTTTGGGTTGTTTGTTTTGTTTTTGAGACAGGGTCTTTCTGAAACCCTGGGTGTCCTGGAACTCTATGTAGGCCAGGCTGCCTCACAATTAAATCTGCCTCCCAAGCACTAAGACTAAAGGCCTGTACCATCACACCTGGCTATATGTAGCTATTTAAATTATTGTCTGTAATAAAAAGTTGAGGTAAGGGGCTTAAGATTGTTCAGCCAGTAAAGGCAACTTGTGGCCAAGTCTGACAGCCAGAGTTCACAGCCCAGAACCAATCCTCACTCACATAGAAAGTAAAAATAACCTTGAGGGGATGATTCATATGATAAAGTACTTGCCATGAAAATGACAAGGAGCTGAGTTGGAATTCCCCATGCTGGAAACGGGCAGCTCGGTGTCTGGAATTCATTGGTTAACTAGCTGAGCTGAAGTTTAGGGAGAGACCCTCCCTCTAAAGATGAGGTAAAGAGTGGTTGCAGAAGACACCCATCATCACACGGTGGCCTTCATTCATATTCATATACACACACACACACACACACACACACACACACGCACGCCCATTGAATAAATTCACAAAAATAGATTTTTATTTTACTATAAATGTATAGGGTGGAGAAGTTAGCTCGTGTGTAAGAGGACATCCAACATCTGTTTCCCCGGCCCTGTAGCCTCATCCATTCCTTACTTGGGAGAGACTCAACTAAGCATACTTATAATTTAAACATGGGGTGACATGACCATCTGTACCTCTCCTCTCCCCTGTCACTGGTGAGAATGAACCCAGGGTTGTGAGCATGATAGGATGGATGCCCCTCTTCTACCTGTGGTCCCAGAAGCCTGCCTTTCACACCATTGTTTTTGATACTACATGAGACTTAAAGGGCAAAAGGCCTGCTTCTGGCTCAGGAAATCATAAAACATCACAGCTACTACTGGGTCCTCTCGCCCAGATCAGATGTAAGTTCTTGAGAGTTTTGAGGATGGCAGCTGTTTTAAAAATCACGTGCATTTTGCCCCCCCCCCTCCATTCCTGTGACAGATAGAAAGTGGAAATAGTTTTTTGTTTTTTTTTTTTTTTTAACTTCTGACATTTATGTGAATGAAATTTTTTTCAGTGGTACTGGCTTAATGAGTGGCACAGAGGAAGTATCTTCCTTCTGACATTCCAGCAGACTGGATTTTTTTTAATCTTATTTTTAATTACAGGTATATGTGTGTGTATGGATATTTGCACATGAGTAGGGATGCCTGTGGAGAATAGAGGATGGCATAGATCTGGAACTGGAATAACAGGCAGTTATGAGCCATTAGATGTGGGTGCTGAGGACCAACCTTATGCCCTCTGGGAGTGTACATAGTCCTAATCCGTCTCTCTAGCCCCACAAGGAAGGTTTGCTTTACTTTGTTTTGTTTATAAAACTTCCTACAACAGTGGTGATTCTAGACATGTTACAAAAGTGTAAAAGCTAAGGATTAAGAGCAATCGATGCTCGTACTAGCTGACACATTGTTCTTTTAACTTCAGACTGTTAGAGAAATAAAACAACACCAGACAGAGCTTTTCAAAATATAATTTAAAACTATTTTGTACCAGTACAATATATTAATTTTACAAATGTAAAGTTTTTGTCGGCCATTAAAGCATTTGCAAAAACCACATTCTACTTCTGCTTTATTGCACAATATCTATAAGAAAATATTAATTTTAAATTAGAAAACATAAAAATGCTTTCAATATAGAAGAGACCATCTGATTTTAAAGACAATACTCTTTAAGAATGTCTACCCAGGAAATAACAAACTTTCACAGGATACCAAGCTGGACAGACGCTTCAGCAAAATCGGTACAAAGCTGTTTTAAAACCAGTCTGAGACACTTAATGCAACCTGTATTATCATTCTTCATTAAAAGGCTAGGCACCACTCAAAGTGTTCCTTACACTTCCAAATGTTGAGGCATCTTCAGTGTGATCTAAAGTGAACACTCTGAACATATAGCATGCCTTCCGTGTCAGAAGCAGCACTCAGTAGCAATGCCAGGATATTTTCCTTCAAGCACACTACCTCTGCAAGCTGTTTTTAATGACTATTAGTGACCCAATATAATTTATGCTGATAGAAAACATACATTAAATACATTTTTAAAACCTCAGCCTTTACAAAAAAAATCAGTTTATAAATTTGTATCATAAAAATTAGTGTCGAGACCATTAAGGTGGCCTTCATTTAATATGGTTGTATATTAGTTGGTTTTTCCCAGAGTTGGGGTGGCAGGTGTCCCACTTTTCTATGTAGTGTAATCAGGAAACAAATCCAAGCACTAAGTTGGAGTCCTGAGACAAATTGGTTAATAAGATTGTACAGCGAATGTTAGTGGGATATAACCCTGGACCAATGAAACAATGCAGGTGTTAAAATACTGGCCAAGACTTTGGTGAGAATTCAGTTCACCTCAAATAAACAAATCTGGAAGTGCAAATGGGAAATGTTTACATAGACACTGCTGATGGGGTTAAATGTACCAGAAAATACAAAGAATCCTTACATACTGGAGCAAGGCTCCCCTGGGTTCCTGTTTAGGCCACATGTCTTAACATTGGCTCAACCTCAAATGTTTTCAAGTTGACGCCTTTGTGGCCTGGGAATGGATCGTTGAGAAGTTGGGCCCTGCACAAGCAAAGTCAAATATGAGATGGACACATCTGCCAAGAATTATTAAATAGTGGTTGTGCACTCTCAAGTCTGTAATAGGTAGACAGAATGATCAAAGCCCCAGGAGCTTATAAAAAGTCCCTTCCTTAGGAGTCAAAGCAGCTGCTATTGTGGAAGCTGCATTTTTTTTTCAGAACTGCTCAAAGCACCTCATCTAGATGAGTGTTTTAAAAATATATACTTATAAAAAGTCTACAGTGAGACTTCAAACGTCACACAGCTCATTCACCACACAGGTGTATCATGGACCCTTAAAGTCCTTCAGAATAAAATAAACTCTCATGTTCCATTAGAAAAAAATGGAGACATTCATGGTCAAAATTTTCTCTAGATTCCTCCAAATCTTGGTACTGTGTGCAATTTCCTCACATACAGGTTTTGAGGAAGCCCCTGATCATCTACCATGCAATAGTCAGCTACTGGACATGCCAGAGAAAAATTACATGATAGTAGTAAATAGATTAAAATCTATTCCACAAAATAAAAAAAAAAAAAATCTATGATTTCCATTTAAATACATCTCTGGAAAGCTAAAAGGAGGTTTTGTTTGTTTTTCAAAAGTGCTAATTATTACAAGTCTCTTCAACACATGATGTACAATTTTAAAAAAAAAAAAAACAAAAACAAAAACAAAAGCAACCAAAAACCTAAATGACCTGCTTTAGGCACACTGCTGATGTGTGTCTAAGGGAAAGAAATCACTTGTCAATCAACCCTGCTTCCTTAATTTTACTGAAGAAGAACTTCTCCAGGATGCTGGCACATTTGTAGTACTCGCTCTCGGGAGGGTTGTACTCTTTGCAGTTGGTGAACACTCGCTGCAAGTCCGCCATGAATAACTTCTTAGACACATAGTACCTGTTCCTGAGGCGTTCACTCATGGTTTTCAGATCTGCACAGAAAACAACAACATTAGTGATTGTTGATTCCTCCCTCTCAGCAACTGACAAAGGGGAAATCACTCTTGATTTGCTTATATTTTTATCACTCTGATGACATATTAAAGAAAAATTCTTGGGTGGGAGTAAGCAAAACCAATTAGTAAGTACTCTACTGAGAAGGATTTCTATATAACGCTGCTCAGCACTACATTAAAAGAAGTATCAGTAGTCATCTGCTCCCATCTCTTGCTATGCGCCAGGAGGCGAAGAGACAGTGGAGGACTAAGTGGGGCAGACAGAACAATGGCACAGAATCTTTGATCACTAAAAATTTACAGGCTGAGCTCAGCTTACTAAATTTACAGTTCTGGTGTGGTACAAAGAAATTAGTATCAAATTTGCAAATATATCAGTGACCTGCACATATAATACTAAAAGTAAAACAACTGACTTTTGGTTGAGGGTACATCAATGAAGTTGAAATGACCAACTTTACCAAATAATCTACTTATTTATTGTTATTTCAATTGTATAAATATTTTGTTTCTGTGTATGTCTATGTGCCACGTACATGCCTAGTGCTGAGGTCAGAAGAGGACATAGAATGCCCTAGAACTAGAATTAAAGAGGGTTGTAAACAACTACATGGATGCTGGGAATCAAATTCATATCCTCTGGAAGAGCAGCCAGTGCTCTTAAGTGCCAAACCATTGCTCCAGGCAAAAATAATCTACTTCCCCTCACTAAAGTTAATAGTTCGTATTGTGCTGGGCAGTGGTGGCGCACGCCTTTGATCTCAGCGCTTGGGAGGCAGAAGCAGGTTTAGTTCCCAGCATCCACAAGTGGCTCACAACCATAACTCACATCTCTAAGTCCAGTTTCAAGACATCCAAGGACCCTTTTATTTATTTATTTATTTATTTATTTATTTATTTATTTATTATTTGTTTATTTATTCATTCATTCTGAGTTCAAGGCCAGCCTCGTCTACAGAGTGAGTTCCAGGACAGCCAGGGTTACACAGAGAAACCCTGTCTCAAAAAACAAAAACAAAAACAAAAAAAAACAAAAAAACAAAAAAAAAATAGGGCATATTGTTCCCGGAGGGGACCTGAGTTCAATTCTCAATACCTCTATGGAACAGTTCTCACTAAGGAAAGAAGAGGAAGGAAGCTGAGCCTCTGGGTGAAGTTACGGAACAGAAAACTAAACCTGTAAGGGATAATCAAAAATAAAGTGCAAAAAGAATGAATCATGAGGTAAGCCAGCATCCAGAAAGCTGAAGCAAAAGGACTGAGTGTGAGGCCTACCCAGTGATATTCCACCTGAAAATGACAGTTCAAAACAGGATGAGTCATGCACAGAGACAATCGGACACAAGGTTGGGAGCTAGAGAGATGGCTGGGGAATAAGAGCACCAGCTTGCTGAGGATACAGGTTTAGTTCCCAGCATCCACAAGTGGCTCACAACTGTAACTCACATCTCTAAGTCCAGTTCCAGGGCATCCAAGGACATACATTTATTTATTTATTTATTTATTTATTTAATTTTTAGTTTTTCAAGACAGGGTTTCTCTGTGTTGCCCTGGCTGTCCTGGAACTCACTCTGTAGACCTGGCTGGCCTCGAACTCAGAAATCTGCCTGCCTCTGACTCCCAAGTGCTGGAATTAAAGGCATGCACCACCACTGCCCAGCCCAAGGACCCTTTTATAACCTCTGCAGGCACTCCTCATGCATGGAGTACATACATACATGCTTGCAAACACTTTTACACACAAAATTTTAAAAAGAAAATCATGACTGGGTATGGTGGCAAACTCTTAATCCCAGCAATCAGGAGGCAGAAGCAGATAGATCTCTTCTTGAGTTCAAGGCAAGCTTGGTCCACAAAGTGAGTTCTAGGACGGCCAGGACTACACAGAGAAACCCTATCTTGAAAAGTGAATATATACATAAATACATACACACACACACACACACACATATAGACAGACAGACAGAACACTTTTTTGAAGATGGTTTTTTAAGCTTTTCAAACTCTTTCTTGGAATGGGACTGGTTATAAATCCATAGGGTTACTAGCAGAAACAACCTAGACTCACAAAAGCCTTCAGCCTTCCCAAAGAAGTACAACTGGATCATCCCTCCTTCCACACTTGTTCTTATAAAAGGATAATGTCTTTCTTCTTCCAGACATCTTAGATTCTTTGAACTGACCAAAAAGGGGAGGCGGTGTGTAAAATAAATACGGATGGCTGATGAGATGGATGCCAGTCCTGATGGAAAACACATGACAGAAGGAGAGAACCAACCACTACAAGTTGTCCTTTGTCTTCCACACATGTGCCATAGTACTCATACACACATATAAAGCATGTATATACACACACACACACGCACACACACACACACACAGTATTAAATACAAAGAAACATGGAGCTATATTAAATTACTCCATTTCCCTTTCCTCTACTTCCCAACCTAGGAACTGTATGTAAGTAGAGAAACATGCTAGGAAAAGTCATATGTCAGGAGGAGTACTCAGCCAAGGTCCCCTGTATGTGTCCCCGAGACAAGTTAGACTCCATCCATATGGGAGAAGTTTTAGAACATGACAGAAAGAGAAGGGGTGGTTTCAAAAACAATTCAAATGCAACAGGGACAGAGTAAGTGTTGACATGGCATAATAGTCCTGTCTCATCCAAGGAAAGGATTAGACATTTCACATTCCCAGGAAATAATATTACTCCGCTCTTACAAAGTATAGTTGAATGCTTTAGTTAATTTTGTCTAGGGACATCTCTCGGGCATCATCAGTCTTAAGCAGTGAAGTCAGTTTTCTCCTCAGCTGTGCACACAAATAGTACCTGACTGGAGAAACTCATAGGCCTCTTAAGTGGAAACAAGCAAGACCTGTCCATATGCAGGCAGTGATTACATTTTGACTAAGGAGATCTGATAACTCTGCCAGTGCAGTGGGGGGATGGGTGCTGAGAGAAGAATTAATTATTCTTCCTAAGCTCAACAGGGCTCAGTGACAACAAAAAGGAGGTTGAGAGGTTCTGGGGAGATGGCTCAAAGGTGAAGAGCTCTGATTGTTCTTGCATGCCAACTGGAGTTCAAATCCCAGCTCCTACAGCAAGAGGTTCAAAACTGTCAGAAATGCAGTCTCCAGGAGGAATCTGGTGCTCTCTTCTGACCTGGGTACCAACATGTACACAGAGACAGACAGACAGACAGACAGACAGACAGACAGACAGACACACACACACACACACATACACACACACACACACACAGTGATAACAAGTTTGAAACAGAACATAACTGCTTCCCAGATGATGTTTCTAGCCACAATTCTACACTATGTCACATCTCTCTTTGGTTTTCTTACATTGCAATATATTGGAGCAAATCGATTGGGGGAAATGATATAGATACAGGGCTTTCACACTCCGTTGAAATCCTCCAGTAACCACACATAACATCTACATGGAAATGACTACCATGAAAAGACATGTAAGTAATTCATCGACAGGAGGCAGTGAGTCCATGATTCTCCCTCCCCCTCCCCCCCCAACCCCAATGGGAACAGGACACAAGGAAAAAGAGGACAAACAGATCCTCAGGATTTTGCTTCAGCTACTTGTCACAGAATGCTGATGAGCTGATTAAATTTGAGGATTCTGAATCTATGGCTCCTGTTACCCCAGCATAGGTAAAGCCCAAGTTCTATACTTCTATATTCCAGAAGCATATTTTGTAGTTTTTGGATTTGGAAAAAGATTAAGTTAGAAATATACAGAAGCTAGTAAAATGGTTCAACAGGTAGACGTGCTCACAGCACAAACCTGATGACCCCAGTTTGACTCCACAAAGCTGCCATCTCTTCTTCACTTGTGTGCTATGACACTTGACTTCACATGTACACACCATACATACACACACACAATAGAGTTTTAGAAAAAAAAAATTTAAAGGAAATATACATATGGCATCCACAGTCTGGGGAAAATCACTTACTAGAGTTTTTCCCTCTAAAAGTCAAGCCATAAGGGAGGCTAATCTACCCTCATTCTGTTAGCTTCAAAACTTTTTTAAAAAGATTTATGTGGCCAAGCATATTGACACACACTCTTAATTTCAGCATTTGGAAGTTGCAACAGGTGGACTGCTGTAAGTTTGAGGACAGCCTAGTCTACATAGTGATCTCAGTCAGCCAGGGCTAATAGAGAGGTTCTGACTGAAAGAGGGGGACAGGGGGAGATAAAAACCCTTTATGTATATAGTGTGGTGGTTTGACTAAGAGTGGCTTTCACAGGCTCATATATTTTAATGCTTACTGGGAATGGTGCTATTTGAAAGGATCAGAAGGATTAAAAGGGGTGGCCTTATTGGAAGAAGTGTGTCACTGGGCATGGGCTTTGGGGTTCCAGAAACCCATATCAGGCCCAGTCTCTCCCTCTGCCTAAGAATCAAGATACAGCTCTCAGCTACTACTCTAATGCCTCCTGCATGTCACCACGCTTCCACACGATAATGGACTAAACCTCTGAAACTGTAAAGAAGCCCTTAAATGTTTTCTTTCATAAGAATTTCTTAGATCATGGTGTCTTTTCCCAGAAATAGCACAGTGACTAAGACATAGGCAATCTGCCTTCATGGATGCCTGCATACTACAGGCATGCAATGCTTAAGGAAGTAAAATCCCCTGGGACTGGAGTTACAAACAGTTGTGAGCCACCATGTAGGGGCTGGGAATTAAACCCAATCCTCTGGCAGAGCAGCCAGTGCCATTTGCTACTGAGTCATCTCGACAACCCTCTATCTTGAACAATCCTTAAAAATAAGAATGACTTTTGGCAGACTCAAGTTGTATTAAAAAGATAAAAACCCGCTTTGTTTTCATCAGTAACCTAGTAGGCAGCTACATCCAAATAGCCAGTTTGTAATCCAGAACTGCCTACAGTAAGATCCCTACCTGCACTGCACAACTAGTGTTCTAAAAATGCACAGAATGTCCCTGACCGACACCCACTTCCCTCTCACGTATCCCATTCAATACAAACTCAGTGTCACAGAGGACAAGTCCACCTAAGCCAACATTGGTCTCCCACACCACCAACCAGTTCTATGTCTATACTGAGGAAATTGCAATAGCATTCATTACCCATGGGGAACCTTATAACTTCATAATATCCTGGAGCTTCTGTTCTCTTCACTGGTTCCATGAAGGGCCAAGCACTTTGATGGCTCTTGAGTAAAAGAAAAATAATAATAATAATAAGGTATCTCATATGGAAATGTCAAATAGGAAATCAAAAGAAGAGCATGCGATAAAAGACAAACACACCTACCTTCACTTGCTGCAGGATGTTCTTGAGGGTGCTATAAAGCTGCTCGGGGTCTTTGGGCTCTTTACTTGAAAGAACAGAGAGCAAAGGAGGAAGGATTAGTGTTCTGGCTCCCAGCCTCTTCACCACTCAGCTCAGCCTCACAGGTCCCAGCCTAAGAACTGAAGCCCACCAACTGCTGTGTACCAATTAACATCACTTGGCCCTTTTCCGCTAACACGCTGGAAGGGGGAAGCACTTCCATGAGCATCCTCTAGCCCAGCTTGCTTACCTTTTCTCTTTTCCACTTGGTTTCCAGCCTGTCTCTCCTATATGTCAACAAAATTAAACACTAAATGAGAACTGCTTTGGGTCAAGAGAATAACATACTTACTACTTATCAAAAGCATCATACATGACAGCCACGTCTCAATAAATGTCTATTAGGGGAGACACACTGCAATTAGTGGCATATATTTTCTTTCTCACACAGCTTACAACATAAAAGTTTTCCCAGACTGGAAAGAAGTATATTAACGTCTTTCGTTCTCGTGATTCATTACTTTCTTCTGTAGTGCTGAGTACTGAAGCCAACACTACACACCACCACTGAGGCAAGTGCTGTATCCCTGAGCTTCCAGCTCAGCTACTTAGTGTCTACTAAGACAAATATTCCACCTCTTCAAAAGAAGGAAGAAAGGGAGAGAAGAAAACAATACTACACTTTTAAACTTCAAGTCTGATGTCTTCAATTACCCTGCACCAAAGTGCTATTATTTTAGTTCAGAACAATATTCTGCTCCCTGTTTTGTTTGGCCAAGCCTCTGCTTACAATGCACACCTCGTTTACAGTGTCTATGGGGATCTGGATTTGACTTCTTCCCTTATCCTTAAAATATCGCTTTATCCCTTCCTCAGTTTACCTACCTACAAAGCAGAACTACAGGAACTAGGTGTGGTTAGCCCTTGTGATATTAGTTGATACTACTGATAATTTAAAAAAAAAAAAAAGTCCAAATAGCTAAACATTTGGCAAAAGTGGAAAATAATAAATCAGGAACAAATAAACACAGAAAAATACCTGGCACCACTAGGCATTCAACAATGGGGCAATTACTCAGTCATTAACAGTGACTACACAGGGACATGAGACCTGGGGCTCAGCAAAGAGAGTTCTGAGGCAGGGCAGATGCAATGAAACAGGCATCCTGTCTCTTTCCTGAAAATGTTTAGCTTTGTGTCTCTCTGCTGGAAGCAGGGAGGTATTGAGTCATTATAAGAACTTAGGTTCAAACCAAATAAGATCACCAAATGATAACTGATAGCTTCTAATCGACAAACCCTAGTCATTTTGTATGGTTCAACCCAATACAGTTCCCTTTTAGAGGATGAAAAGAATTCTTAAGAAAGCTACTGTAAAAACTTGAAATGCCTTCCATCACACTTGGAGAGGGAGGAAGAATAGAAGTCAGGCAGTGGGCTCATGCAGATCATGGAGGCACCCAAGCAGGTTGTCCACAGCAGGCCATTTGGAGAGCAGAATGGGTCACTTCTTGGTCTGACCTTCTGCGTGATAATTTATACAACCATTTGAAGAGTAGTTCCTCCATTTGTAAATATAAAAATCTAGAGTTCCCATGCTGCTTAGTACATATTCCTGTTGCCAAGCACTGTGTGCAAGTGCCAGACTGAATAAAGGATGGATATTAATAACTCTTTTTTTTAAAAGGTACACTGTCTGGGTTGAGTTAGGAAGAAAAACACATCAGAAACTCTTTATTATCGTCCTCCCCAGCCCCAGCCCCAATAATGTCTCACTCTTGTCTCTGTTAGCCTCAAACACTCCATCCTCCTGCCTTAGTCTCCCAGTGCTGGGATTACAGGGGAGCTCCTCCACACAGCTTGCTGCCCACCAGCAACACCACACATGAAAAGGAGACAGGTGAAAGCTTTTCAAATGATTGCACTCTGGAAACCATTTCAAACATCTCTCACAGGAGCAACAGAAAAGTCTGCTTTTTTTTTTTTTTTTCTTTAAGTATCTTATACATACTGATTCCAGGAATGCTTTCTATAGGAATCTGCCGAACTCCATCTTTGAAACATGAAAGTCCAGGGTAGACTTTTCGAATCTGAGCTTGTTTTCTTTCTATCAGCTTTTTAATGATCTGAAAAGCATGGGGGAAAGTATGGTTAGTCAAAGAAGACACAGACCAGGGAAAGTCAGATAAACCAAGGAGATGATGGTCCCGAGGTTGTATACACTTATAAGACAAAAAAAAAAAAAAAAAAAGGAGAGAAGGCTGAATACACATTAGCAGGCAAGAGACAGAAGAGTTCTGGGGCCAGCGACATGGCGCAACAGGTAAAGAAGCCTACCACCAAGCCCGAAGACCTGAGTTCAATCCCTGGATTCCACATAGTGAAAGGAGAACATCATCTCCAGCAAATTGTTATCTGACCTTCACACATGTCATGGAGGAGTGTGTGTGTGTGTGTGTGTGTGTGTGTGTGTGTGTGTGTGCACGCACGTGCACACACATGCACATGCACACCCCACATACATAAATACAAAAAGTTTAAATATATCTTTTAAAAGAAGTATTCTTTATAGTCTCTTATATGGACTGAGATCTAAGAATCACACACCACAGCAACCTACTCATGGGCATGCACACAAGCAGCCATACACCTCCGTGCCTATCACCTTTTCTCCCGCTCTTTCTACATGGTACTATCTGCTCTGTGTCCATCATCTTCTGTGCTGGACACTGACCTGGTCTTTGTTCATTATCACCCCAGTGCACACAGGTATTCTATGAAGCTATCTCACCTATGGAGGTGTCTCTCTCCACCTTCAGCTGATTCTAATCAAGCATGCATTCCTGGACTAGAAAAGTTCTCAGTATGCATAGCTTATTCCCTACTGTTATTCCTCAAGGGGCTTTCCACAGGTGGAGTCTGACATTTTTTAGAGTATTTTGGATTTTGGATTTTTCTCATTAGAGATGCTTAATCAGTAAGCCAATGGAAATAATGAAGAAGAGAAAAGCAGATTCTAAAATACTTGGGTCAGGAAAATTTTAGATAAGAGATACTTGGTCTATCCCTACAAGAAAATAATTATTTTATTATGGTATGGTTGCAGCTGTCTTTTAAAAATCTAGTTCAAAACACTGAGAATAAGACTATAAAGGTACACGACCCCAAAGGCTCAGAGAACATCATGGAAGAGAGGGCAGAACAAATGCAAGAGCCAGCAGACAAGGAGGAATGTTGTGAAAGGAAGGCCTCAGGACCCAAACTGGCCGATTCATATGCACACACACATGAACTTACAGCAGTTGTGATTTACCTGCACATGAGTTAAAAATGGCATCATGAGGAGGGTAAGAAATCCAGATGCCACACCCTTAGATGAGAAGCCAGTGGAACTGATAGCTTCAGAGGGAGAGTCATTTTTCTTTGTGAGTGTGGCCATTGATAGGTTGTCAGTGCCTCAGTGGATGGCCCCATGCATGTGTGTGCATAGGCAACACTAATTACAATTAGTGACTTGGCGGTTATTTTATAAGGTATGAAGTTGGGATTCATATGGATGATATATTGGTGTGATGCTGGAGGGAGGAGCAGAGAGTGAATATGAGCAAGATAAATTGTATATGTGGGGTAGGGGGGGAACTACATTAATACTCCAAACACATTCCATTCAATGGTATGTGTGAGAAAAGACTAGAGACAAAAAAGGAGAAGTAAAAGAGAAAGAGGGGAGCCAAGAGGAGAAAGACATCTTTTAAAAAAGAAGAAAAAAAAATTAGCCTAGAGGATAAATCCTTGAGGTTGGTGGAAGACTATAGAATGAGCAGCTGTCAGCACAGTGCCAGTGTCAGCCAATCAGAAGCCAGCGATGCACCAAAGAGCTGCCAATATAGACCTGCTTGTTAGATTCTAAAGAACAGTGAGGGAAGGTGACTCTTCAGAAAGGCAGGCCAGAGGCACCTGCTGCATTTGGGATCCTCCCTTGGCCCTGTTTGGAACTCCCTATTAGGCAGACATCTTTGACCATGCAACAAAAACTATTTTGATTTTCTAACTTAGAACAAAATACCTTTTGCTCTTCTATAGGAGCACCTGCCTGACCCACTTTAAATAAACCACTCAGTGAGTGACTGCTGTCACTAGACATTATGTAAGCTTCTGGGCTGTTATATGGGTCACATCTAGCAAGCAAAGAATTGAGATTAGGGATCTTAATAGAAAGCAGATGGGTTTAAGGCAGATGTTCCTCTTTGGTAACTTGTCAGGGAAGAACACAGAAGATTAAGTAAAAGGAGTACTGGATGAAACAGATGTCACCTGCATCCCAGCTCCCAGCTCCCAGCTCCCAGCTCCCAGCTCCCAGCTCCCAGCTCCTCCCAGTTCCTCCCAGTTCCTCCCAGCTCCTCCCAGCTCCTCCCAGCTCCTCCCAGCTGCTCCCAGCTCTCCCAGCTCTCCCAGCTCCCAGCTCCTCCCAGCTCTCCCAGCTCCCAGCTCATGGTCCTGGCTATTCCAGAGTTCATTCACTTCATGAACAGTCTTGTGGACTCTCTAGTGTGCCATTCTGCCTTCTAAAAGGTGATAAATGACTGTAAACTCTCATCTGGAGCCTTCTCCAGCATTACCATTTTTTGTTTGCAAGTCTAAGGACATATCAATACAGATAACAAAGGAGTTATTGCCTGGAAGGTTAAGACTTCAGAGCATGCAGTGTAAAGGAGAAGCAGACCCTAGAAGAAATGTCTGTGTAGGATAAATAATTAAATCCAAGTGAGTGGGTCAGGCTGATGCTGTAGAAGGTTAAAGACAGCTTGGAACAGAACCTGGATGCCATAGCCAGGGAATAGGGTATTGTGAGCCAGAGGCATCTAAAGCATCAGCAATGGCTCTGGAGGATCCTTTTGGTGATGAAAGTGAAGGGATAAGATTGCAATAGGCCCTAATGAAGTTAAGATGTACTGTATACACAATTTTATACAATTTAGCATGCATACACACACACACACACACACACACACACACACACACACACACACACACGCATATGAGGTAGGTAGAGAAGGGGGTTAGGGGCCCCGTGAGATGCAGTCCACCCTAAGGCTGGCTTGGGCAGAACAGGAATTAGGGCTCACCTCCTTCTGCTTTTTAATGATGACAGAGAACTCTGTATATGGGATCTGAGGGTTCAGCTCACATCCCATCAAAGTGGCTCCTTCATAATCCTTGATATAGCCAACATATTTGGTTTTAGGTATTTTGATTTCTTTGGAGAAACCCTACAAGGCAAATCAGATCACTCATTAGGATGCTGTGCATAATGCCACTCAACTGGCTGCTAAGTGCTGGCTCTGGGCCAAGCCTGGGGCCAAGGATTAAGAGGAACTCTCTTCCCAGAACCGCTGCCCTGCTCTGAACAGCAGCCATACAGAGAGGCCCCTGATGAACAAAACCATCAAAAATCAAACAGTACCAACGGGAAGCAAATTTAAATGTAAAAGTGTCTGGGGGGTGGCAGTGTGCACATCACGAATCCCAGCAGGAGGAATGTAAATTCAAGAGCAGAATGATGGCCAAGCTCCCAAGACTGGAAGCCTGTACAGACTTTGTCAGAAATGAACCTTTTCCAGAAACTAAATCAATTTCCCCTTTTTTAATTTTTAAAAGAGATTCAGATTTAGTGAAAGACCCCGTCTCAAAGGAATAAGGCAGAAAGATGTCTGGCTTTGGCCATCAAAAGTGCACAACCAGGTGCATGCACCTGGACACACACATGTACATGCATACAGTCTGAGAGCACACAGCTTCACTGGGAACCAACCTGTTTCTTGAAGTAGCCGATGGCATATTCATCTGCATATGTGAGGAAGTTCAGGATCTCATGTTTTATGTGGTATTCTTTGAGATGGTTCATCAAGTGGGTTCCATAGCCCTGGTGGAAGTAAAGACACTCAAGAAAAGAAATTCCTAAAAACGTAACAGAAAATGGTAGCGTACAGGAGTTTATAGTTTTAAATATTTTACCAACCAGGATCTTTCTGGAAGGAACTGTTACTTGCATGTCTAAATTTTGAAAAGGAATCACAAACTAAGGCATTCAAAATCTGTGGTTCAAGACAAAAGTCATCACTGGCAAACACTACCTCCTGGTTCTTTGAAAATAACACAGTAAGTAAGACTCCAAACTCAGTCCTAAAATTCTTCTTGCTGATGCCAGATGTTTGCAGAGTGAATGCTGATGGCGAGTTTAATCTTGAAAGTATTTGAGAAGCTGAGATGAAAGGAGGGAGGCAGATGAATGGTGCTGAACTCATTAGCATATCTGAGGTATGTAAATGAGCCATGCAGATCTTCACTTGTTACTGTGTGCACTGAGCTAAGCATTTACCTGTTCCATGCACCAACAACCCTTCTAGCAACTGCATCACAGACACAGGACTTCCAGCTTGGTTTATCAAAGAAAAACCTGAGAAACCCAGAATCTGAGTCAGCAAAAAAATAAAGAAAAAGAAAAAAAAAAAAAAAAAAAAAAAAAACAGTGGAAACAAAAAACTGTGAACAATGTTGAATAAACGACTGGGTTAATATATGAAAACAGGCCCAGTGTTCTGGTGTGCACCTGTGAAGCTGGTACTAAAAATGCTGAGCTGGCAGGATCTAGATTTAGTAAATAAGGCTATATACAAAAACCCTGTCTCAAATTCTTAAAAATCAAAGTTGGGGCAAAGGGTTGTACAAATGTATGAATTCTCAAAGAATTAATAAAGCATTTTAAAATTAGAATATTAATTTGAAAAGTGAAAACTGAGAGCCAGGTGATGGCGGTGGCAGTGTATCCAGAGATCAGTGACCACCACAAAAGACAGACAAAACCTCACAGAATCACAGCACAGAATACAGGATCCGACCCTCACTCCTGTTTACTTCCACTTCCAAGCCTCAATCCAAGCAGTATCATGAGTGGGGGACCCCTTAGCAATTGCAGGTACCATCAGGTGGGGTGCTCTGCCCCATAAAAGTCAGCAGCAACATCGCCTTTTTTGCAGAGTATTCCTCCAGTCGTGTCACCCAAGGACATTTTTCCTACACACACCACAATACCAAAACACTGTGAGTTTGGATATATATGAATAGAAAAATAAGTGGAATATATCTCGTGCAAGAAGTCATAGTGACACGGGAAAGAGAGAACACAATTATAGAATGGACCTGCACTATGATTCAACAGGGCAGCTTACTAGTACCAACTGAACAGGGCTAGAAGCACAAAAATGTCCATCAGCAAAAAATATGAATATACACTTTATACTTACTTCGTGTTGACATGGCAATATTTTGGACAGACTGGGTTAAATACAAAGTATAAACATTTAATTTTACTTGTTTTTATTTTACTTTGTGATATGACTTCTAGAATTTTTTTATTTCATTTGTTAGTTTATTTATTGGGTGTTTTGAAACAGGCTAGCCTGGAGCTTACAGAGATCCACCTGCCTCTGCTTCTGCTTCTGTCTCTGCCTTCCTCTGCTGGGATCAAAGGTATGTGCCACCACACTTGACTTAGAAAAAGAATTATATGTGAAACTCGGATTTCTGTTGTACAGCATGGATTCAGAACAGTGTACTTGTCGTGTGTAAAAGGAGAAGAGATAGAAATGATTAGGTTAGGCATCTTTAAAGAGTGTCAAGTTGCTGGGGCTAGAGAGGTGGCTCAGCAGTTAAGAGCGCTTGGTTGTTCATTCATAGTACCTGTGTTTAATTCCCAGAACACCCAGAGAATTGTTTCAGGAAGACTAGGAATGAAAAATGGATGGGCACACACACACACACACACACACACACACACACACACATCAGGATCTGCACGATCCGATAGAGAAACCACAGCATCCCTGTGCCCCCCACCAAAACACACAAAAGTTCAGCATGTTTCTTACACAGAGTTGATGGTGTAATGTGAAAAATTATAAAGGCCATTTTATGAAATATGTAGACTTTTTCTTTGCCCTTAGACCTGGGCAGAAAAATGCAAGTTCCAGAAAGCGGAACTGAATGTAAGATTTTCACTACCCCAGGACACATTCCAGGTGAAGGACATTGCCCCTGAGTCAAGCCTCAGGCAGTTGGCCCGCCTATGGGTGGAAAAGGCCCAAGGCAGGAAGACACATTCCTGACTACAGATAAAGATGCAAGCCACCTAGGTGGGGCTATAGCAGGAAGAAGTAAAGATAGTTAATCTGAAATATTTTGTAAAGACGGTATAGGGGACAGTGACATGGTAAGACCACATTTTTGAGAAGAATGAGTGTGCAGAGTGATTTTCACATGACTCTGGATCATTTGGGCTAGATTCCTCTGAAATGTTCCACTGTTCTTGGTTACCCCTCCCTCCATTGGTCTTCCCAGTGCTATGTTCAAAATTTGTAAAACAACCAATCATGTGTAACCGCGCAAAAATGCAACCATTCATGTGTAACCGCACGAAAATGCCTTCCTTTCCCCACCCCATGCTATAAAAGACCCCTTAGCCTCGCCACTCGAGGCCAAACCTTGCTTTTCAGAGAGAGAGCTTGTGGTTTGACCTCTGGCCAATTTCCTTAATAAAGCCTCTGCGGATTGCATCCAGGCATGGTTTCTTGTGATCTTTGGGTGGTCGTGATTTCGTGAGACTTGAGGAAGGGTCTCCCGAGTATGGGGGTCTTCACTGGGGGTGGGGGTGCTGAATTGTTTCATACAACTGAATAAGGAGACAGGTTTAGCTAATCTCAGTAGGAACAGTCTCTGTAGGAGAGCGGTCTTCAGGCTATAAATACTAAGGCAATGGTTCTCAACCTTCCTAATGGTGCGCCCTTTAATATAGCTCCTCATGTTGGGATGACCCCCAACTGTAAAATTATTTTCATTGCTACTTCATAACTGTAATTTTGCTATTGTTATGAATCATAATATAAATGACTGTTTTCTGATGGTCTTAGGAGGCCCTGTGAAAGGGTGCTGTGACCCCTGTCCCCCAAAAGGATTCCAGAAGCACTGTATTAAGGGAAGAAAACCATAGTGGACATTTTTCTGCCCACACTATCAAAATCTACACGAGTTCCAGCCATCTTTATGAGCCTTGCTCTGTGGGAGAGGAGAGAAGCTGTGACCTTTTCCCAGGAGTTGAGGCTGAGGTCCTTGACATGGTAGGTCGTAGCAGCAGCACCCATTTGCTGAGGACTTCCCACACTCAGGGCTTGCTCCATTCCTCACACATATATAAACAATAAAGAGTCCTGAGAGATGCCTCAGACCAACTGAGGCACCTGGAAAGACACTCTCCAGGTGGTCAAGCTGCCTACAGGCTGTGCAGTGTGCTCCAGATTCTCAGCTTTTGGGGGCTCTCACTCACCCTGGGGTGGGCCTTTGGTGATAAGCTGTCTTTTAGGATCCCATAAGTAACCCTTCACACATATTCCTTCAATAGTCAAAAAAAAAAAAAAAAAAAAAAAGCCAAAGCAAACAACAACACACACACACAAACCTTTTTCTCCTTGTTATTCCTACTGAGTCTGTAATGTTTGGCCCCCTTCCTTCAAGGTTTTAGAAAATTACATGGTCTGTGCTGTGGCAGGGGAGGGAAAAGCCCTTCTGGAAGTCATGAGACAGTTTCCCACCAGTGTCAACGTATCTTCAGTTTCCCTCTGAAGCCTGAAAAGTGCCTATGCCCACCTTAATCAACTCTTTCAAATTAAGTGCTTGGTACAGCCAACTTTAAAACACATTGACCAAATCACAAGCTACGGGTGTGTTTTCCAAGGCAAGGTTTCTCTCTGTGTATTGCAAAACAAAGCTTTCTTTAAGTGAGGTCCTAAATTCTTTGCTTTGGGAGACATCTGGACATTTCCCACGTAGGGGGAGAGGAGACGACAAAAAGCAAGAGCAGCCTCTAAGGGCATCTTGACAGAAGCCTTGGAAAAGCACTTACAGGGTAGTCCCTATCTGATTTGAATCTTTCCCTTCCACAGACAAATTATGAGGTCTATATGTGCAATTTGATGTCAAAGCTAAAAAGCTCCCTTGTTACAGGAGGCAGAAGTGGGCTCCCTGAGTTCTAAGCCAGCCTGGTCTACACAAAGGTTTCAAGGCAACTACAACTACACAGTGAGAAATGAAAACAAAACAAATAAGCAAAACATGAAGAGCTAGATTGCACAGCTATACTCCCATAACCCTTAGCAGTCTGCAAGAATAGTAAATTCAAAGCCAGCCTGACCTACATAAAGAGTTTAATGAGAGCATGAGCTACAAAGTAAGATCCCACTGAGAGAGAGAGAGAGAGAGAGAGAGAGAGAGAGAGAGAGAGAGAGAGAGAGAATAAAGGCAGTAGGATCAGGAGTTCAAGTCTGCTATATAGCAAATATGAGACCACCATCAATTCCATGAGAGTTTTTGTCTTTAAAGGGGAAAGGATGGGGGAAGAAGTTGAACAGTGAAAGAAAGCAAAAGTATCCAAACCTAACCACACTTTAAACAGAAAATGATGTCTTCCAGTGACTTATTTTTGGTTTTGTAAATGGCAGTCCTTCTTTGAATCTGAAAGAACTAATAGACTCCTTAGGCTTGCACTGCCCAGTACAGAAGCCACCAGCCTCTTGTGCCCACTGAGTACTTGAATGTGGCCAGTCCTAACTGGGTGGGACAGGCTGGGAGTGTAAACTACACAGCAGTTTCAAAGGCTTAGCACAGAAAATGTAGACGCTGTTGACAATACCTCATAATATTGAATTTTAGATTAAATGAAACATATTTTTAAAAATGACCTCTCCTGCCTTCACTTGCCTATTTGAAATAGATTTTCTAGAAAGTTTAGACTAAGTACATTGATGGTTTGTGTGTGCAGCTTCTACATGCTTCGTCTGTTGATCAACTTGCCTCAAACCTTACAACAACTTTTTGCACAGTGCCACTGTGCAAAACTGACTCCTTATCTTTTCACAGGACCTTAGCACAAAGCTTCTTCATATTCTTCTGCATCTGTCTGCAACATGTGGGCCTTAACCCCTTTGGGGTCAGATATCAAATATTTTGCATTTATATTACAATTTATAACTAGCAAAAATTATAGTTATAAAGTAGTAACAAAAATAATTTTCTGTTTGGGGGTTCACCACAGCATGAGAACTGTATTAAAAGGTTGCAGCTTAGGAAGATTGTGAACCACTGCTCTAAAGTTAATGTTAATGAATGTTAAGAACATAACCTTCTAAGACTGAAGCAATGTCCTCAGAAACACACAGTAGAATAGACAGAGTCTAGAGAAGTGCCCTTTGTTCCCAGCACATCTAGGTTACTCCAGGCAAACCAAAAGCAATCCTAAGAAAGCACAGCCTTAGCCCCAATGAACAGAGGACCCATGCCAGAGACAACATGGGAGGGGCAGAGGAGGACTCCAGAAAAATCAAAACCTACATGAGGGAATAGGGTCACAGCTGTGTGTGGCAAAGCGCTAACCTAGCTAGCATGCACAGACCTCTGAGTTCAAGGGACTGCTCAGAGCCAAATTCGTGTAAATACTTTTCTTCTTTCTGTCTGTTTTTATTTTAGTCAGGGTCTTCTGGCTTATCCTGAACGTAATGGGTGGAGCAGGCTGGCCTCAAACTCACAGAGATCTGCTCACCTCTCCTTCCTACATACGGGATTAAATGTATGGGCCACCACACCCAACCCCTTCTGGGATTTCCTTAATACTTGTCTCTCTTTATAGACAAGGTTATGAGAATCTTGCTGCAGTGTGTGAAATAACTAAATAGTGAAATTGTGTGTGTGTGTGTGTGTGTGTGTGTGTGTGTGTGTGTGTCCATCTGATTTTCTGCATCTGTTACATGTAAATTAACAATAAACACAAATCTACTTTCAAACCTCTGTCAGAATACATGCTGTGCTTGGACAAAGTCTCTGCATAACCCTACTGAGAAGATTCAGGCCAATGTACTGTCCGCACATATACACAGTGACAGAACTTCTAAGGAAGGCCTGAACTTCACACCCTCAGCCTTCTCTATGCCAAGCCCAGAGGGAATTCCCATGCTCCATAGCATCAGCAAGAAGCCCTGCCTCTGCTTCTCTGTTATGGTTCTGGGTGTCTCTTACCTTGACTTGTTCATTTGAGGTTACTGCACAGAAAACAATCTCTGTGAATCCCTGGGATGGAAACATCCGGAAACAGATACCACCAATGACACGGCCATCTTTAATTAAAGCAAGGGTTTTGTGTTTCCTAAAAAAAGAAAATAAGGTTAAGTCAGAGTTTTATCTTTCTTGGTTATATAAAACACTTTTGGAGATGTTCTTGTTGACTAAAAAGGCTTGGAGGGGAGTGGGAGAGGGAGTTCCTTCATCTAGATGCTAGACAGCCATTTCCCTGGACTCTATGGGGCAAGCCTATTTCATCAGAGCTCCCACCAAAACAAAGGAAGTATCCCCTGAGCACGTAAGTGTGTGCTTGGAGGGGCTCTGAAACTGGCATGCCCAATGCCTGGGCACTGGCTATAGGAGTTGGAGGGAGAGCTCAAAGCTGTACACAAGGATGGCATGCATTTCTGAAAAGGTCACACTTACACAGATAGTGACATTACAGCAAAGAACATAACATCCACAGGTAGCAACTGTCAAGCCCCGAAGTGTGGAATCTCACCAGACTCTCTCACTCTGACTTGCCACATGCATAGAGGACATTGCACATAGGCTATCTGGCTAACTAGGTCAAAATACAGCCAAGTAGAGACATCTGATTACTTCTTTTTGGGTTTGTTTGTTTGTTTGTAGATTGATTGACTGATTGATAGAATTGTATATTGGACCTAGGGCTTTGTTCATGCTAGGTGAACCCTCTACTGCTGAACTACATCCTCATCCTTGGTTGTTTTGTTTTGTTTTTCCTTAAACCCATAGATTTTCTAGGTTAACATGTCCCAAATCCCAATAATTTTCCCAGGGTTTACAGAGCATATGGCATAACAGATTGTGCTGTCCTCTGTACTTCACCTAAGGATCCAACAAAACTTTGGTGTAACCCTACCTATGGGTACTTGGTCTATAGTGGTTCCTAGTTAATACAACAAAGCCAAGAATGTCTTGACTATGAAGTATTTCTATGCTCTCATGACTAAAAGAAATGAGGGACTTAAGAGTCCTCATTAGTTTATTTTATTTCATTCATTTATTTGTGTGTGAGCGTGTACGCTCACATAAGTGAATGTCACTCATGTATTGAAGTCAGAGAGCATAGTGTGGGAGTTGGTTCTCTCCTTCTACCATGTAGGTCCCAGAGACTGAACTTAGATCATCAGCGTTGGCAGCAAGCAAAAAGACTTGACCCACTGAGCCATCCACCTTACTAAACCCAGAAATTTAAGCTATAAAATTTTAGTCTATTAATAAGAACGTGTAAAAAGTGTTGATAAATTAATCAGTGATTTTGACATGAAAATGTTATCAGTGTGGTTCTCTACCAACAGCAGGACAGAAGTTGGCTGTATTCCAAGGGCCGAGTGTCACTATTAAATAGTTCCCCCTTGTATTAGGAGGAATAAAGAAGAATGAGTTGAACTTACGGGTCAAAGACGAGCCGTGTGATGTACTCTTTGGGCATTCGGGGCAGCTGGTGGGAAAACACATTCTGTAGGCCCACCAGCCACATCAGGATCTTCTTGTTTTGTTTCTGGTTCAGGGAATTGCCCACCACATGGAACTCAATGACACCCCTGCGTTCTTCCAGCCTTGCCGCCTCATCTCTGGCTGAATGTGCTGACAGAAAATTGGTCTAGGATCCAGAAGACAAGAATAGATTACAAGGGGCTTTTCTTTGAAAGCGGTAGACTAGATCACATGAAATCTTTCCATGTTCTAATAAGACTCTGACATGAATTTCAGGGTCTTAAACACATGTGCACAAGAGCACCTGTGCATCTACACACACCCCACAAGTTATGAAGACAAAATAGATAGGTGGATTAAGTAGGCTAGGTAGATGTCTCAGCAGTTAAAAGGGCTTACTGTATATAATCAGGCAGGCTGGAGTTTAGATCCCAATATCAATGGAATAAGCCAGGAGCATCCTTTTGTACATGTGTAACCCCAGCTCCAAAAAACGCATAGACAGAAGGGGCACTGGAGCTTGCTGGCTTCCAGCCTAGCCAAGAAAATAAAAAGGAGCCCCAGGTTGAGAAAGGCTTGAAGGAAGGTTGTAGGGAAAGATACTGAATACCCTCATCTGGCCCTTACGCATACATAGGCATGGGAAACCACATACAGAAAAATAAGTGAATGAATTAAGTAGATAAATTAGCATTACAAAAAGTTAATATGTGTATGTGCATTATATTTTACATGGATTAGGCATCAGAAAACTTTTTGTTGTTTTGACAACAGGGTCTTGCTATGTAGTATAAGCTGGTCTTGAACTAACATCCTCCTGCCTCAGCTTCCCCAGTGACAGGAAGTACATACATCATTTCTGACTAGGAAAATTGTTCAGTAAGAGAACCTATATAAAATATTTTAGAAGAGCTGAGGAGATAGCACAGTGATGAAAGCACTTGCCCCACAACCTGAGGACCAGGGTACAGGATCCCCAGCACCTAGGAGTTCAAGTGGATCTGGTGGCCAACAGCAGAGCAGGCTGACTACTGAGACTAGCCAAAAAGCAAGGTATGTGGGTTTGGGGTTGTTTGTTTGTTTGTTTTTGTTTTTGTTTTGAGAGAGAGAGAATCTGCCACACACAGGCACCAATGTCCTGCCATGCTCATGTGAACACATGTATCAATGCAAAAGTTATCTTTAAGACAATATTTTAGGGTGTTAGAAAGACAGCTCTGTGGTTAAGAACATGCACTGCTCTTCAAGAGGGCCCAAGTGTGGACCCTACAAAATACACACTGGGTAGCTCACAACTGCTTGTTATCTCCAATCCAGTGTATCTAATACCCTCCTCTGGCCTCCCTAGGCATGCACTCGCACATATGCATAAGCCCACACAGAGACACATGTACATATAATTTAAACAATAAAATATTTTAAATATTTTTAATCACATTCTCTCTCTCTCTCTCTCTCTCTCTCTCTCTCTCTCTCTCTCTCTCTCTCTCTCTCTCCCTACTCAGTTGCTGTTGTAGTATACAAGCAGACATAGACACACTACTATAGAATACTTGGCATGATCTTCCAACTTTAAAGAGGGTAGAGGGGCTGTTCACTGTGCCTGCTGTTCTACAGGGGACCCAAACTGGGTTTCAAGCACCCATATTGGGAGGCTCACAACTGCCTGCAGCTCCAGCTCCAGGGGAGCCAAGGCCCTTTTCTAGCTTCTGTGGGCAGCCACACATACATGGCATATACTCAGACATATGCCATAAATAAATAAAAAATAAATATAAAAATTTTGAACTGGGAGAACAGTGAGATGGCTCAGCAGGTAAGGGTGCTTGACACAAAACCTCACAACCTAAGTTCAATGCCTGGACAAAGACCCATCTGATGGAATGAGAAAAATGATCCCCTCACACTGGCCTCTAACCTCCATATTCACACCATGGCATGGGTGTCTCCGTGGGTGCATGAACACATGCACACACAAGCACATTAAACAAGTCCATGTTCATTTTTAAGAGAAATAATAGGTGAGAGTGTTCACTGCACAAAACTGATAACTTCAGTTTGAGGCCCAGAATTCACAACTAAAGAAAAAGAACTGACTCCTGAAAGTTGTCCTTTATCTGCTATGTATGAGTGACTCACTCACACAATATAATAACATAGAAGCAATCAAAATAAAAATACATGAATACCATTAAGATAACAAGTTTCAAGTTCTTGAAATGCACCATAAAGCAGCAGTCATGTTTATATTCTTAGGACCTCTTTTTGGAAGACACTTTTCTTTCTAGAAGTATCTATTGATCCAGACTTAACTCACAGCAGTCTACATGGCCTAGAGCCAGCAAGCACCGTATGCTTTAATATACCTCATGCTGGGCAAGGAAATCTTTGACAAACGGCTATGCTGGGGGAAAAAGTCCTAATGACAGCACTAGCTCTGAGGGCTCTGGTTGGTTGTCCAGGTGACTGGGTATCACTGTGCTAGATATTTCAAGGGACCAAGATATTTAACAACTAACTTACAAAACTGTCTAAAACTGTAGCAGCTTTCTTGGGCATGCTGGTACACTACTAACTGCAATAGATTGTGAAATGGGAGAGTGCCTCCCCACTTTTCATCTGTGCAGGCCAAGCTCTGCTCATGTGTGAAGTTACGAAATCCCTGAAGCCCATACACAGAAGGAGGTCAGCTTTAGGTCCCCACAGACTTAGATAGTCAGTCCAGAAGGAAAGAATGTTACGAGATGGTTCTGTTGCAACACTCAATTCTCCAAATTATCCTTGGCATTAATAAAAGAGTCACAAAAACAGAGCAGTATGAAACTTACTGATTTAATCTAGCAAAGCCACACCAAAAAAATAGAAGTTGTTTATACAATACTACTCAGGCCATGTCTTCATTTCCTGGAAATGACTTAAGCCTCCCTGTTCGTTCCTGGATGTCTTGCAATAAGATGAGAGCAATACTTTCAACCAAAATGTTTTACCTGGATTGATCTAAACTATTACACATATCCAAACAGAGACATTATGCAAAAATTGCGAAAAGGCTCCTCAACAAAGGCAGCATTGTAAGAGAGGAGGAAAAGCCTGGAGAATGGCTTTGAGTTAAAGGAGACTAAGGAGCCTTGGATATGGCTCACAGTTAAGGTGCTTGCTGGCCTGCAGCAAGCCCTGGATTTGATCCCCAGCACCACATGAACCTAGCATGGTCATGGTTTAAGGTCATTCATTAATCCTGGCTATATAGTGAGTCCAAGATCAGCCAAGACTACATAAGACCTGTCCAAGAAAAAAAGAAAAAGAAACAAGAAGGAAGGAGAAGGGGGGAGGAAGGAAGGAAGGAAAAAGATGAAGAAATGAAAACTGAATGCCATGCTTTGTTCTTAACTGAACCTCCAACAACAATGCATGTTAAGAATAGCATAAATCGGTAAGATGGCCATTGGACATGGGGGGGGGGGTGCATATTAGGCCACAAGTCAGCAAACTTTCCAGTGAAAAGTCAAGAGCTGAACATTTTGTTTTGCAAGACACACATTCCAAGCTTCAATGATTCCATTTTTCGGCTATGTGTATGATAAACAGATAACACAGGCCATAACTATTTCAAGCCTAAACTGCTGGGACACATCTTTACTCCTAGCTAGTTAGAAGCTGACACAGAATTACTTGAGCCCACAAGCTGAACAGCAGATCTGACTGGTAGGCTATAGTCTGCCAACCCTAAACCAGAGAACCTTATAATGAAGTTAAATTTCCTAAGTGCTAACTCATGTGGTTATATGAGAGAATTGATTTCATATGAAACACAAGCAAATTCACTAGGTGTGAGGTATTATTACATCTGTTTGGAATTTCGAAATGATTCTAAAAGGTTCACAGGAGAGGAAAAGGGAAGTAAGAAGGAGAAATGGGAGATGATCACTAATAAATCCCACAGTCTATATGGTTTTTTGTTTTTGTTTTTTGTTTTTTTGTTTGTTTGTTTGTTTTGCATTAATGATAGAGGCTTGAAATTCTTCAATATGGAAAAGTTCCCAACTACTTGAAACTGTAGTTTGTGGTCTTCTAATTGATATTCATCAAAGGGAATCACATTTTGGTTAGCCATCCCTGCCCTCCCTACAGTGATCTTCAGGTTACAGGTGACCAGCAGTGTATTCTCAGTACCCCAGCCTCATCTCTGACAGCTAGTATGGCAGGGAGACCAGAAGGGCCCTCCCAGCTGCGTGCCTGGTTCAACCTGCTGACCTCTGGTCCAAGCATCCCTGCAGGGTCTGTGATGGTAGACATGACCTCATTGATCAATTCCACAGGAATATCCCCCATCACTCGAGATCTCTTGGCCTCCTCTGGAGCATGAGAGTTGTTCATTTTCCTCTTTTCTCCTGTGATGTTCAAAATAAAAGGAAAAAAAAAAAAGGATGGTTTGAAATGGAAAATGCATACTGATGAATCTAACTTATTTGGGAAGGAGACATGGAGTGAGAGGAGGTCTTGCCATGTGTCCCTGGCTGGTCTAATACTCACTATATATACATAACTCAGGTTAGCTTCAAACTTGTGGTAATGCCCCTGCTTCTACCTCCTGAATGCTGGAATAATAGGTGTATGTTATCACACTGGTCTCACACCTAATTTTCTAATAGCACTAATGGCTGTCCCAGGAGGAGAAAGGGTAGTGGTGGAAAAGACGGGAGAGCACCACCACTGCCAATTCCACATCCATATTGAAAATTGCCTATTTCTACAATGACTTTCAACTTGACAAATGAGTTATTAAAGCATGTTTCTTCATCTTAATTTTTTTATTTACTTTTATGTCGTGTGCATTGCTGTTTTGCCTCGATCCATGTCTGTATGAGGGTGTCAGATCCTCCAGAACTGGAGTTACAGGCAATTGGGAGCTGTCTGACATGGGTACTAGGAACCAAACATGGCTCCTCTGCAAGCAGCCAGGGCTCTTAAACACTGGGCCATCTTTTTCAGGCTTAAACACATACATTCTTTGTAGACCTAGAGCTTTGGTTTCTGTTATTATTGGAGGATTGAGAGTTCAAGGTCATCGCTGACTACACAGTGAGTTCAAAGCTGCAATACATTCCTATGATCATAGATGTCAAAAATTGGGGTTTTTTCCTTTTTTTTTCTTTTTTGTTTGTTTTTTGGGACCATGTTTCTCTGTATAGCCCTGGCTGTCCTGGAACTCACTTTATAGACCAGGACGGCCTCGAACTCAGAAATCTGTGATGTCAAAGATTGTTAATGACTGTTTTAATAGCCTCAAATGAGAAGTTTATTGTTGTTGGTGGTGGTTTTTTTGGTTTTTTTTTTTTTTTTTTCGAGACAGGGTTTCTCTGTGTAGCTCTGGCTGTCCTGGCACTCACTCTGTAGACCAGGTTGGCCTCGAACTCAGAAATCCACCTGCCTCTGCCTCCCAAGTGCTGGGATTAAAGGCGTGTTGTTGTTGTTTTGCAGGGGGGTTACAAATCTGCAATGTCTTCATAACAAGATTCTGTGCTTTCCAATGCTGGGGTAGAATGCTGAGCATCCAGCTGCCCAAGCTTAGGGGACTTTTTGTCTGCTTGATATAAGAATTAAGGAGGTTTGTTTTTCAAACCTTCAATGCTGGTTGCTCTGATTATTTACCTCCATCTACACATTACACAACAGGTGTTCATATGCATGCTCATATAGTATACTCAGGTAGTTTTTTATATATTTAAAAATACTAGCCGGGCAGTGGTGGCGCACGCCTTTAAGCCCAGCACTTGGGAGGCAGAGGCAGGCGGATTTCTGACTTTGAGGCCAGCCTGGTCTACAGAGTGAGTTCCAGGACAGCCAAGGCCATACAGAGAAACCCTGTCTCGAAAAACAAAACAAACAAACAAAAAAAAACCCAACAACAACAAAAAAAGAAAAATACTAGAAAAATGTTTTGTTATTAATAAACAAAATGGTGCTGGGGAGATGGCTATGGTAAAAGTGCTTGCCTTGCAAATGTGTGAATCAAAATTCAGATTCTTAGAACCCACAAAAGCCAGGCAGTCATGGTGACCTACTTGTAATTCCAGCCCTTGGAAGAAGCCCAATATCTCTACAGCAAGCAGGCTCTCGCTAGACTAGCCTTTCTCTGTGAGCTCTGGGTTCAGTTGAAAGATCTGGCCTCAGGGAATAAAGTGGAAAGGTCCTTTTTGTTTTGTTTGTGTTTCTTGTTTGCTTTGTTTGTTTGTTGTTTGAAACATGATTTCTCTGTGTAGCCCTGGCTGTCCTGAAGCATGCTCTGTAAACCAGGCTAGCTTTGAACTCAGAGATTTGCCTGCCTCTGCCTGCCAAGTGCTGGATCTAAAGGCGTGCACCACCACCATACGGAGAGGAAGATTCCTAACATCAATCTTAGAGCTCCACACACGTGTGTACCACATACACTCACGTGTATACCACATATATACAATGGAAAATACTAAAAAGTTAAATAAATAAATTTTAAATAGTGAATTTTCTTTTCTCATTACAAAATGGCCCACTTTAACACATACATGTCATAATTTGGGAGGGTGAAGTTTGGATTCTTTTACCTTAAAAATAATACTT
Source organism: Arvicanthis niloticus (assembly GCF_011762505.2). Taxonomy (NCBI): domain Eukaryota; kingdom Metazoa; phylum Chordata; class Mammalia; order Rodentia; family Muridae; genus Arvicanthis; species Arvicanthis niloticus. The sequence continues at coordinate 61,383,137 of NC_047674.1, read as the reverse complement.
CACAAGGTAAGCAAGGCACTGGCTGGGGAAAGTATGCAAAGGCACAGAGAGCATTCCCCCTTGTTCCTCCTGAAAATGGGGAACATAGTAGCTTTTTTTTGCTTTCTTAAATTGGAGTCTTATGTAAATGTGTCTGACCTTTGACTCACTATGAAAGCAAAGTCAATCCTAAAATCCTCCTATTTCAGTTTCCCAAATGCTGGGATTATAGTTAGTATTTCCACATCCAGCTTGTCATGATCTTTTCTCCTTTCTGTAGTCACACTTGATTTTTCTGGCATTTTTTTTTTCCTTTTACTATTATTACTTGCATTTATTTTTGTATCTGGCGTGTGTGTGTGCGTGCACACGTGCGTGTACTGTTGAGGCTAGAACTCAGAGCTTTACATGTCCCAAGTAAACACTCTGCCATTGAGCTTCATCCCCAGTCCAATAACTGAATGAAAAATACAAATAGTAACTGGAAGTCAGGCATGGTGCCGCACGCCTTCAATCCTAACAGTGCGAAGGTGGGCAGATCTCTGTTAGTTTGAGGGCAGCCTGGTCTGTATAACAATTTCTAAGACAGCAGCACTACACAGAAATACTTGAGAGGTTGTTCACTTAAAAAGGATGAAGAAAATAGTGACTTTTCATTACCCAAATGCAATTTGTTCCTCAAATATGAAGCCCATTTAACACACTTTCACACCATACTCACTATCTTTAAAAAACAGAGTACTACAAAGTACACAGACTATAGACAAGGCTTCAAATATGTCTTTTATTCCAACTGTACCAACTCTATGGATATTGGTTTTGAAGATAAGCGAGGATTATCTTTAGATTTTTGACCAAGAAGTCATCATATTCCATGATTTTTATGTCAACTTTGAAATCTTTCCTGCAAGAGTTGCCAATAGCATTTCTTCATTTCTCCCCTCCTGTGACTCCAAATACAATACAACCGTGTGACTTTTGGATGCCAAAATAAGGCAGAGTCTCCACCTCAAGAAACTATTTCTTTTGTTTTCAGAATGGAAACAGGTTTATTATTTAGTGCACTATAAGGGTTTCAGGCTGGGCAACAACAAGCAGTACAGCCTATAGACAACACTGGGTATCTCAGAATGACCTGTGGTGGTGATGTTACTGTCTCAAGAACATGTGTGTACAGGACAACATCCCTAGAGAATGAGGAGATACTCATGAAGGAAAGCTGCTTCTCCTTTAAGTACTTTAGCCAAGCCACAGAGTTTTGAGTAAGCCCAGGCAAAATTGAATGAGACTCACAGAAATCTGACGACTGCCAAAGAACATACCACATAGGTGCTTTAACAGCCAAGTTTTTGTAGTTACAGTTCTGCGCTGCTGGCTTGCTTGTTACACAGCAACACACCCCCAAAGTCTAATGCAAAGGAACATCCACCCATTGATGCTGTGGGGAAACACCTGGTTTGAATCTAGCTGAGGCGTCTGCCACTAACTGAGATCCCAGTGTGAGCTGCAGTGCTCTTGCTCCCTTTGAGGCTTACCTGGGTTTGCTTCAAGCCCAGAAGAGCTTCTGCATCCAGGACTTGTTCTTCCTCCGTTGATCTGCTCATGGGAAGTGGAATTTGAACCAAACAATGCTGTCCCAGTAACAGGAGGACTGATCACTGCCCCAAGAGAGGAAAAAAGAGGGTGTTAGGTGGCTCCTTTCTTTGACAAGACTCAAGGACATGTGAGACCATGAGGCCATCTTATGACTGCCTAACACCATAAAAGCCATGCTATAATAAAACTGCAGAGCATGAAAATCCTAGACAGTCATAGATTATAACTCACTAAACAAAGTAATGATGTAGCCAAGCTCATACTGATAAAAGAGTGACCAAACAAGACAGTAAAGATCTTTTCATGAAGACATACAACCACGAAGTCAATAAGGACAGGTGTTTGCTCTTTTAAAAATCAAATAAATCATTCAATAAATAAACAAGTCACCATTTGGTAGCCATCATGATAAAACTAGGTAAAGGAAGACTGAATGTAGAGGCTGAACTTTGTGAGCAGAATTGCCGATGGTGGGTATTGACAAAACCAAAAAGATGTTCCCGTGATGAACTTTCCCTGTAGCAAAGAAAGTCAGAGGTCTCCACAGTAACAGTCTAGAGACTATTAATGTGCTGTTTTGCCAAGAAAAGAGGCAAAAAAAAAAAAAAAAAAAAAAAATAGGCAGCCTATCCATTAGATAGCATTGCATCCAGATGCACTTACTGTCTTTAACAAGAACACCATTCTCGTGTAAGAGAATGTACTTTGCTCTGAGAAGAGTTGATAAGAAGGAATATTTGTAATAGTGACTTGATTTCTGAGAAAATACAAAATATAGAAGATATGGTAATATGAGTGAGAAATGTTCTCCGTGGACTCCTTTTATATTTGGTCCAAGGCTGGGGGTGTTGTCTGGAGAGGTTATTTAACACTGAGGTACTGCTTTAATGAAGAAAGTACATCACTGAAGACAGGCTAGAAGTTTTACAGCCTCATCCCACTCCCTTCCTGCCATCTTTGCTTCCCATGAGAACGAAATGTGATTAGCCACCTTCCTGGTCCTGCCACCAGCTCCCACACCTTTCCTGCAACTATGGACTCTCACCCTCTGGAAGAGTAAGCCAAAATAAACCCTTCCTTCTAAGTTGTTTTTTGTCATGGTGTTTCATCACAGCAACAAAAAAAAGTTGATATAGCAGGGGTATGAGGAGGGTGTGTGTGTGTGTGTGTGTGTGTGTGTGTGTGTGTGTGTTCAGGCAGAGTACGTGCACACACACACACACACACAGTGAATGGGAAGGGAACAATTCTTATTTATTGTTAAGCGTGTCGTTACCTAAGACTGGAATGTTCTGTGTTAAGCTTACAACTGCTATGAACGTCTGAGTTTTATTTCCAAATAAATTGTGTTGGTGCTTTTCTACTGTAGGCTGTTGCTTTTGCTGGGTGTGGCACTGATTTATAGCTAAAGAGGTGAGAGATAGTAGGTAGTGAATACTAGGAACACTGCAACATGGGTAGCCAAAGAGGTCATTCACTGACATTTCTCAGTCAGTAGTGGTTCACTCTGCAGATATTCGCAGCAGCCATGTCAGGAGATTTGAGTAAGCAAGCCAGGTGACAATGAGCCACCAACCCCTGATGCTTCTAACTGTAGGCAACGGAATCACAATACAAATGGGGTACAGCAGCTCCTGCAATTCCAGGCACTTGACAGAAAGTTGATTCAGCCCAAGACTTTAAGGCTAATCTGGGCAACATAGAGTGATTTTGCCCTCTGCACCTCTAAAAGAAGGCTCAGAATGTGCTAAAAAGCAAGGTGGTGTAGAGACCCCTAGCATACAGGGTTCTGAATCTCCAAGCATGTAGAAGCAATGTGAACAGAAGCAGCTCCGGGGATCCAGAAGCCCCTGGAATAGCTGACAAAACTTCAGAGTCATTATTATGACAGCCATTTATCACTGCGGCATGAGTGTGCAGACATGGCAATTTAGGTGATTACATTCTACTTTCCCAGAAAAGAACACAGTATAATTACAGGATAACGGGAGATGACAGCTCACTTCTCAGTGGCTTCATGCAATGCCAGGATGAATGGTCTAGCTTAAGAGTACAATCTTAGCCACAGAGACAACCTCTGCCTTATCGATCCTGTGCCATGGCAGTAACCTGACCAGAAGTTAAGCAAAAGGAGAGGGGTTTAATCAGGCAAAAGTCAAAAGGAGTTTTCACAAACAGGAAGAAATTTTCCATAGATCTTTCATCAAAGAACTAAGCAACAGTGTTACCACAAACAACACACATATGTCGAAACTCCCACTACATTATAAAGATGAACTTGGCACTGCTAAAGATAAAAGCAAAAACAATCTGGCCCCATTGAGAAGTACTTTACATACTGAAAGCAGAATCGCCTTCTTGTACCCATAATCCTACCATCTTTCATAAAATAGATATCACAGTTGAAGAAGCCAAACTGAGGCTTGATTCCTGGACACATCTTGCCAACAACTGTTACTGCAGTTTGAATACGCAATGACTCCCCCCTTCCCCCTTATAGAGTTCAGGCTGGCAGTGCTGTTTTAGGTGGCTATAAAATCATTAGGAAGCAAACCCTTGCTGGAGGCAGTATACTCAGTGAGGGATGGCTTTGAGGTTTTATGCCCTGACCCCTGTTTTCTTTCTCTCAATTCTCTGTGTAAGGATGAAATGTGATAAACCACTTCCTCTGCCTGCTGTCATGGTTTCCCAGTCATAATAGACTGTTCCTCTAAAATTACGAGCCAAAATACACCCCTCACAAAGCCCTTTATCACCTAGATTGCTTTTTATCAGAGTATTTTATCACAGCAACAGAAAAGAAAATAAATACAATTGCTAATAGAAACATCTTAAGATGTTTCAGGAACTGCCTGAAATTTGACCCTCCATTAATCAGACTATGAAAACTAAGACTCCCTGTGTTTAATGTGGCTTCAGCTGTATGGTCTGTGCTTGCACTGCTCATGAACACAGACACAGTTGCAGAATTTGAGTTAGTACCTACTTGCTCTTCATTAATAGTGATGCAGATACCAGACTTACAGGCTCTAATCATCTATTTCCTTATGAGAAACACAAATAAATACAACACTACAGCTAATACCCTGGATTAAGCTTCCTGGTTGCTTTCCAATTTATATAAAAGGAATGTACCTGTTTGGATTCCTAATGGGCTGGTTCTGGAAGAGGCTGAGAGAAAATCCTGATCCCAGATAGGAGAGTTTTGACTATATACTTCTTCTTCCAACATGGACAGAAACCTAGGCACAAAAATAATCACAACAGTAAGCTTCTAAAAAGTATAAATTCTCCTCAAGGCTCAGAGACCATCTTGGGAGAGGAACAAAAAGACAGTAAGAGCCAGGTGTCAGGAAGGACTGAATCAATACAACGTTCTCTGGACATGAAGAACCACTACACTCAGTAACCCACAGCATCTGCAAATGCCTATACAAGACCTGTGCAAGATCAAGCAGGTCGACAATCCAGGCTCAAAAGCCCCCACCCAAACAGATGGCTTCTGGGCAGGGGAAAGTCAGTTTTAAGGGTCTGGATCCTGGAAGGTCAACCATTCTCCAGTAGATATCCCCACAATGAGAAGTATAGGGCCAGTACAAATTGGACTTGATGGGTCATGTAAAAATAAAAGAGGACACAAAGAGTAGATCTGAAGGTGAATCAGGGGGAAGTTAGTGGAGATGAAAATGATCAAAATGTATGAAATTCTCAAAGAGTTAATAACAATATTTTTAATTAAAAACAGGAGCAAGAAAAATGGCTGAGAGGCCAAGAGCATTGGCAGCTCTTCCACAGGAACCAGACTCAATTCCCAGCCTTCACAAACATCTGAAACTTCAGGTTCAGTGGCATGCCCTCTTCTGGCTTCTAGGGACACCAGGCATGTACACGGTGTACAGATACACACTGAGGCAACACATGCACACACATAAAGACTGTTTTAAAAATAAAAAAAAACATTAATTTAATTTATCCAGAGCATCCATCCATAGCAACCATCAACTAGCAACAGGCTCCCCACTTCAACTATAAAATACATTAAAATTATGATGTTAGTGATGGATTTAAATGGGCATTCCTGTGTATTCAAACACAGATTGTGTTTCTACTAACATCTCCTTTTACCCCCTACATAGCTTGGTAGGGCACTGGCTACAGAGTACTAATCAAATGATGTGTCCTTGGTGAGGCACACATGGTTTTCCAGCTGTCTATGTAGAGGGCATTGGCATCGTCACCACCAGTGTTGTTATGTACTGATTAGACACCTGCACCATGCCTGCTCTGCTCCTGGAGCTTCTGGGACATCACACTGAATCACCTCACCACCTCTGTGATTACAAATCTCCTTATTACACAACTCTTATTACTTGACAGTGTAGTGAGGGATTGATGTCCTAAGTTGAGCCTCATAAAGCCACTGTGAAACAGAATCCACTGCACCATGGAAACATGTAAAGTACAGAGAGATTGAGTAAGCATTCCATATTCCCATGACTACTAAACAGCGGGGTCTGAATTGAGACCAGTGGTGAGTGACTGTACTCACTTCACAATACACTAAATCAACTGGATCTCGATAGCAATTGGAGGCCAACAGCAATAAATGCCCAATGTCAGCACAGATTACTTGTTTTTCCCATTTCAATTCAGAGAGAAGAAATAGAAATACAGAGAAGGAGGGAAAGAGAAAAAAGAGGATAGGTGGAAAATTAATCACCAGGCAGTGGTGGCGCACGCCTTTAATCCCGGCACTTGGGAGGCAGAGGCAGGCAGATTTCTGAGTTCGAGGCCAGCCTGGTCTACAAAGTGAGTTCCAGGACAGCCAGGACTACACAGAGAAACCCTGTCTAAAAACAAAGAGAAGAAAAAGAAAAAGAAATTAATGAGAGTGGAAAAAGAGAGACAGGAAAAGAAAAATGAGGAAGGAATCTTGTAACAACACAGAGAGTAGGGGAAAGGCACAAGTTAGAACCAGTACAAGAAACCAGACCTACTGGCACCAGTCTGGAATCCCAGTTACTCAGAAGGCTAAGGCAGAAAGATTACCATTTTAAGATTAGTCTGGGCAATTCAGCAACGGACCCTTAAAAAACAAAAAAGCAAACACACACACAAGCCTTTAATCCCAGGACTTGAGAAGCAGAGTTCTGTGACTTTGAGGCCAGCCTGGTCTACCTAGTGAGTTCCAGGACAGCCAGGGCTGTTATACAGAGAGACCCTGTCTTGAAAAAACAAAAAGCCCTAAATTCAATCCCAGTATCTATACCACAAAAATTACTAATAGCTGGGCACATGCCTTTGATCACAGCACTCAGGAGGCAGAGGCAAGCGAATTTCTCTGAGTTCAAGGCAGTCTAGTCTACATAGCAAGTTCCAGACCAGCAAGATATCATGACTGCATGTTGAGACTCTATCTCAAGAAATAAATAATATGGGTGAGGGAAGAAAATGGGAAGAGAGGAGGGAGAGAAAACTGCGGACAGGATGTAATGTATGAAAGAAGAATAAATAAAAAACAAAAAAAATAAAGAAATAAATCATCAAAAGAAAAAAAGCAGCATACAAAGATAGGAAGAATGGTTAAAATCAAGAGATAAGCAGAGAGCCCTCACTAGGTTATAGGGAAATAAGTCCTAGATCTCAATCTGATACAGATAGCCAGAGGCTCAGAGAGCACCTCAGACTTTCAACATGTATGGTTCCACAGTCAAAACTGTAGGTATAAACCCCCAACAGCCTCGAATGTTGACATATTCTATGAAAGGGGATTTCAAAGGAGAGGTGGGTGGTAGTTTTAACCTACCATTAGTAACAGAGAAGAAAAGAAAGCAGCCTTGATTTCTCAGCTCAGTGCACAAGCATGCAACAACTGGGAGCTGAGGGAGCAACACACTATAATTAGCAAATATCTACAAAGAGCAAAATAATTTTGCTATGGGAGGAAAAAAAACTGTCACTATACAAAGTAATTAAAATCTCTCCATTAGCACTACAATGGGTGTGGGGCTCAGGGTCACTCTCTTTCCCTTGACAGAGAAAGATAACTATGGTCTGAAGGCAAAATGCTCCTTAAGTGACAAATTAGAAACACTGGGTGTGAAACAGCCTTACTATGCAGTAAAGGAGCTCTAAATGACTAAATGGTGGCCTCTGTGCTGCAGCTGTCAGTCACATCCCGTCCATCTAGGGTGGCATGCAACCTGCACTTGGCCCGACTGGAGTCTGGCTCCCTGGTATGTGTGCCTCTACCTCATATGCAAGTTTCCTTAGAAAAATTTGATACTGCAAATGCTGTTCCACTGAAGCCTCTCAATGATATCCGCAGGATTCTCTAAATCAGCCTTTGGATTCAGAAGAGAATCCAGCAATCAAACAACAAAGAGTTCAGTGATCTCAATTAGAAAACAATAACTATTGGTGAAGGTGGTGGTGGGCTTGAGCCCCCTTTCTCTGAAGTTGGGGTGACCTTCCCTTACACTGTATGAAGGTGTGTCCCTGTATTTTCAATTGTTAATTCTCTACTGGCCGAGAGCTAAGTGCTGGCAGGATTCTGATATTGTCATTTCTATGGCCCATCACTGGGTCTTCTGTATGTAAATGCTTGTCCTTCCTCACCTGCCCAAAAGATGAAGGTCAGGCAGCTCTCACAGCCCAATCGCAACCCTAAGAGATGAATAGGTATTGTCTTGATGCTGATTGGTTCAGATTGGAGTATGGCTTTTTGTATAATAAAGAGCTAATGGCTAGACCTGGGGCAGGAAGTACAGGGGTGAGACTTTAGGAAGAAACAGAGAAGCGGGAGGGATTCTGGACACTTGAAGACAAGGCAGAGGCATGGAAGGGATGTAAGGAACTGTAAGCAGGAAGTGAGAACCACAGGGAGAGACAGGATGGCAGAGAAGTTAGGATAAACTTAGATGACCTAGCTGAGAGACTTCCCCAGCAAAAGGTCAACAGCTTTTAAATTATTAGAAATCTCTGTGTCTCACTTAAACCACAAGTGGTCTGTGAATGCAATATTCCGATGTTCATGATTGTGGTACTTTAATGCAGGCCTTGGTATATTCTGCACAACCTCAAGCCCTGGGATAAAGCAAAATCCCTTACTTTGGGAAATGTGTGAGGATTAGCGTGCGTTTCTCTAGAGGCAATTTGTCCTTTTCCTGTCTGGCTTGTTCCAAGAGTTGTCGTCTCATGATGGTGAAGACCGAGCGGAGCAATGTTCTCCCAAACACCTTTGTGGTTTCGTACCGAGGTAAGCTGTCACAGAACTGCGGTACATTGCAGTAGCACAACCACCTGCAAGAAGGAGACAAATTCCATAAGTAGGCCATCAAGTCCCTCCTGGCCATCCAAAACATCCAATCGCAAAGACCTAGACAATGAAGCTCAGTTGAAGGAACTAGGCCTTTGATGACAGCCAATAATATCAGCCAACAAGATTACTAGCAAGAAGTGAGCACAGGATAAGAGCAGCTGGCCTGCCTGTAGGCCTCCTCCTATTCTGTTGTGCAGGGAGCCTGGAATTCAATACTGCTTTGCCACTTGACTACCTACATGGATATATTACATTGGTCAGTATCCCCCTTCTTGCCTATAAAACAGGGACAAGTCACAGTTACTTCACTGGACTCTATGGAATGAGACAGCATGTGTGAGTGTACCTTGAGTTTATATTAAAATTATAGGCCAGGAGCAATGGCTGATAATCCCAGTACCATGGATACCAAAGCAGATGAGAACTGAAGATTGAACCCAACATTCCTCCTGCATAACACCAGGGAAGTTTTTGAGATCCAAGAAGTAGAATATGTACCTAACACATTGAATAACAAGCAAATATGGCTGCCTGCCTGGGTTGCTGAATCTTGCAGTCAAGTGTAGCACAGTCAGATGTTTTATAAGGTGTAATCCTGTCACTGTTCATGTAAAGTCATATTCAAATAGATCACATCAATTAGAAAACCTACTAATCTGAAACATTCGATTTTTAAAGATAGTTGGTAAGCATCTGAAAAATATATATATATCACATCTAACTGGCCTAAAGGAACTTGTCTAATCATAGAGTTGAGAGATTATTTCTTTTTTTAAATTACTTCTTTAAATTATTGTAGATATTTTAATAGTATGAAGTATTGGGCTGGAGAGATGGCTCAGAGGTTAAGAGCACTGGCTGCTCTTCCGGAGGTCCTGAGTTCAATTCCCGGCAACCACAAGGTGGCCCGTAACACCTATAGTAAGATCGGGTGCCTTCCTCTGGTATGCAGGGCATACCACAGGCAGAACACTAATATACATAATAAATAAATAAATAAATAAATAAATTAGTTAATTAATTAATCTTTTTAAAAAAAACAATATGAAGTACTTAAAACTAAAAAAATAAATCTAAAGAAGAATGCCTAAAGTGGGGTTTGTGGTGTAGCTCAGAGGCAGAAAGCTCACGTAGCATGAGCAAGGTTCTAGATTTGATCCCAGAACTGAAAATAAATAAATGAATAAATAAATAAATAAATAAGCTATATACGTGAAAAAAAAGAAAAAGGGAAAAGCAACAGAGGCATCTCCTTATCACTCAAGGCATCACTCAAGGGAAAAGTCACTCGGCTGCTAAGCCTAACAACCAACATTTCACACACACCCCATAAATAAAATGTAATAAAAAAAACAAAGAAAATACCTATGCAGCTAGGCCTGATGGCACACCCCTGTGACTGCAGTATTCAGGTGGCCAAGAGAGGAGGATCACCAAAGTTTGTAGTCACCCTGGGCTAGCTACATATTAATAGTTTATTCCTCTCAAATACACATGAGCATATACTACACACACACACACACACACACACACACACACACACACACACTTTTCTTTTTCATGATATATGAGTAAGTGAATGAATGAGTGAACGAACGAACGAACTGCCTAGACCACACTCTCTTACCACTGAAGCTGTAGGGAGAGGATAAAGAGCTTTAAGACTGTTCAAAACCCAGTCAGGTGGCAGGAAGTAATAAGCTTTGACCATCTGTCACCTAGGTACACTCTGAGGCTCAAAGCCAAAACTGCTTTCAGCACTGTGGGATGGAGGAGAAACCCGGTTGGCTTGATCTGACCAGAGGTCTACAGCAAGCTAACAACAGAGGCCGTCTGATTTAGAGAACTTCCTTCCAACATTAACTAATGCTAGAAAAATGAAAAGATTCAGAAACCATCCTTGGATTTTCATTCTACAGATGTGGACTCTGCTACTCCCAGAAACGGCAACAAGCAGAGATCATGGGACTCCCAGAGTACAGCACTGAGCACGGGAGACCCCAAGGGAATGAGTCATTGTGCAAACCATCCTCTTCCAGACCAGTGCTGCTGTCCAAAAATCAAAGCCTCCCTCCATCCAGTGAGGACACTAATAGGTAAAGGTGAAGCAAGGACAGGAAAGAACGGCGTGCTGCTGCAACACCTCTGTGGCCTCATTCTGTATCGCACCTCATACTACCTGTGTATGGTGGCAATGATCAAACACACCTATAACTCCCCTTACATGGAAAGCTAAGGTGGGAGAATGGCTGGTTCAACACCAATCTGAGCTACACAAGGAAGGGAGAAGAGAGAAGATGGATGGAAGAGAAGGAAAAAGCTTTTTGCTTGCTTCCCACCCCACCCCCATATTCCGAGACAGCCTCACTCTGTAGTGTAGCTGGGCTTTGAACTCACAGCAGTCCTGCTACCTCAGACTCCTGAGCACTGGGTTTACAAGCTTGAGTAGCTCCTTGGGAAGAAGCGTGTTAGTGTTATTATGTCTGCCTTGATCCACAATCTTTTCTTCTTTTTAAATATTATTTTATGGGTATTATCTACTGTTTGCCTGTATTTATGTATATGCACTATGCATGCCTGCCTAGTGCCTGAGGAGGAACACAGTGTTGGATCCCTTCGAACTGGAGTTACAAATGGTTATGAGCCACCAAATATGAGTGCTGGGAACCAAACACCAGTTCCCTGCAAGAGCAGTGTGTGCTATTAACCACTGAGCCATCCCCCCACCCCCAAATTCAGTTTGAAAACGTTATGATACTTCTGTTTTCTTTTCTCAGCTCAATCCTCTAGAAAGATAGATGATAGATAGATAGCCAGCCATATATGTATATATGCATAAATATACACACACATAGACATTTTTTATTTATATATCCCTGGGTATCCTGGAACTGGTTCTATAGACCAGGCTGGCCTCTAACTCAGAGATCTACCTTCCTCTGCCTCCTGAGTGCTGGCCAGCTTTCTCTCTTAATATTTCCTGTTCAAGTATTATTTTGTAATAATTTTGAGTTTTATTTATTTACTGAAATAGTAACCCTGTTATCAAAAAAGAAAACATTGCTTATTATCTATAATTCCAAAATTCATTTCTTTTGAAGACAATCTTGTATGTTAACTGTGTTCACGTAGCAAAGTGGAAAGAGTATCTGGGGATAAGAGGAGACAGCTCAGTAACTCCTTGTGAAATATTTTGAGGTGGAGTCTCCTGTAGCTCAATCTGGCCTTGAACTCCTGGCCCTCCTGGGATCACATCCCCAGGACTAAGATTACAGATATGTGCCACCTCGGGTTGCTTTTTACTGTTTTAATGAATAAAGGGTCAGACCTTTATTCAACCCTGAGTCCAGTATTCACCACAAAGAATTCCATTTGCCTCATTTTCATGGTAATACTATTCTGTGAGTATGTTTTTTGGTTTTTTTTAATTGCCCCCAGCTTTGCTGTGTTCTTCTCCCTGCTTACCTTCATCAAAGGATATGATGGAGGAAGCAGAGTTGAATGCATCTACCTTCATTTCCTCTTATTATAAACAGAGACTCTTGGTCTAGAAATGAACAGGTCCCCGTACATATAGGGACGTATCCACTGTCTCTCTGGGCAGCTTTCTTTTCACATGGTTGGCTCTGGCGGTTCACTGGGGATGCTGAACACCAACAGACTCTTCCCCTGTTTCTATCATATACTATGACAGCTTCAAAAGTCTCACTCAAGTACTTGCACTGTAGTTCAGTGTCCATTAGTCTTGACTGTTATATATCTACACAACCCCACATTGGCAGACTATGTTCTAGACAGCACTGGTGGAGTATTAGGGGGCGGGGTGGGTGAAATCAAAACCCAAAACCTTCCCTGTAACTGGTTAATGCCAGACAGCAGCGTGAACTTCCCACAGAATACAACTCCACAGAGGAAGAAACTGAGAGTCGGGGAAGAGAAGACAGGTCTACAGCTTATGGAGATAGGAAAAGGTGGAGACCAGAGACAAGCCCTCAGCCCACTGAAAGCCCAATTTTGTTTTTACTACTTTTTAAGTATTATGTGCCACCCATATCTTGATAGTTCCCAAGTGCCACCCTATACTAATTGTTTTGGTTTGGTTTTGGTTGGTTGGTTGATTTGGTTTGGTTTTTTGGAGACAGGGTTTCTCTGTATAGTTCTAGCTGTCCTGAAATTCATTCAGGCTGCCCCTCTACTCAGAGATCCACTTGTCTCTGCCTACCAAGTGCTGTGATTAAAGGCGTGCACCACCATACCCAGCTTTATTGTTTTCTAAAATATGGCAATGTCTCTCATGTTTCTTTTACACTTAATTCTCTTTCCTCTCCTTTCATTCTAACCCAAAACCCCCAAACTCCCTCTTAAAGATTGTGGCCTAAAACTCACAATTCTCCTGCCTCTGCTTTCAGAATCTTGGGAACACAGGTGTGCACACACACACATACCTCTTCTTTTAATTATTTACTTTTCTCTTTTTCTTTTGTCACTTTTTTCTTGATGAAACAATAATTTTCTCCAGTAAGGGCCACAAAAACAGCATTGGTGGTGCACATCTGTAATCTCAGAATTCATCTGGGTTACATAGTGAGGACCACATGCACCCTGCCTCAAACACGTCCACACATAGTACCAGTATCACACAAATAGTTCTTCCCACTGCTATTTAAATGAAGACAACATAAGCCTTTATATTTTGTATACTGAACATACCAAATTGTTCTCTAATTTATCCTTCATATCAGTTTATTATGTGATATTGTAATCATTAAAATTAAAACCAAAAAGTTAAGTGGAAAAAAAATATAAACTATGCTCTTAGTTTTTTTGAGGCAGGGTCTTATTATATAGCTTTGGTTGAGCTACAAATATGGATGGAACTCACTAATGTAGAACAAGCTGGTCATGTCAGAGATCCACTTGCTTCTGCCTCTCAAATGTTGGAAATAAAGGCATGTGCCCCTGGCTAATGAGGATATTTTTAAATTACACAGTAGCCACATTGAAGAAATAAAACCCACAAGTTAAATTAACCTCACTTTATATATCTAAAATAGGGCTAGTAAGATGGTTCCGTGGGTAATGGTACTTGCCACCAAACCTGAGGACTGGGTTACATCCCTCTGTATCATATAGCAGAAGAAGAGAGCCAATTCCTACAAGCCAATTCCTACAACCTCTATATACATGGTATGGCAGAGACATAAATAAAATAAATACATACATTATTAATTAATTAAAACTAGAACTTGAAATTAAGCTATACAGGCATGCTGTCTGAGTGGATGGAGTCACCATAATAACTAAGCAATCCTCACTTGCAGAGGCAAATGGTAATTTCCTGCCTGGAAGTTTCCCTTTGGAGCCAGGCTGCAGTATTTGAACTCAGTTACCTTGTGTAGTTTTCCTTATATCCGGAGATGTCATCATTGGGAGACCGTAGTCTCCGCTGAGATGGAGCCTCCAGATGCCAGTAGTTTATGCGGTTTAGAAACATCTTGGCCAGCTCGATTGTTGTCTGCCTCTCTTTTGATGGCAAGTGACTAAACTTGTACTGTACAAAGTTGTTCACACCCTGAAAAGATGAAAAAGCAGCATGTTCATGCAGCTATATGACCACATTAACTCTGAATACAACCAGTTACCTCAGTGGTTATTAACAACAAAAAAGAAAAAAAACAGATAATTTTTCAATAGAGAAAAAAAAAAGTTTTCCTTTTGCTTCAAAAGAATCAATACTACCCATGGGAAATCTCCCCTCTGGTCCACAGTGGAAGAAGTGACAAAAGAGAAAAAAAAAAAAAAAAAAAAAAAAACAGAATTATCATTCTGTTCCCACTTTAATCTGAAGCATCAAAGAGAAAATCACAGACAAACATAGGAGGGGTCAAAAACCTCTAAACAAGTGAACATGCAAAATGAGCTTCTTGAATAAACGTTTCTCTCTGTGAAATTTTTAAGTTTTGTTACCTTATCTTTAACTAAATACTAAAATATATACTTTTAATAACACTCTTGTAGTTTTAGCAAGAATATCAGAGGAAGAAAAAGCATTCAGAAATGTGTAATTTTCCAAGAAAGTTGTAGATTGATCTAAATTTTCTACAAAAACATTCCCATCTCATCACATAAAAGAACAAGAAGTTTAGATTTGATAGGAAACATATCCTTACCCAGGCGGTGGTGGCGCACACCTTTAATTTCAGCGCTTGGGAGGCAGAGGCAGGCGGATTTTTTGAATTTGAGGCCAGCCTGGTCTGTAGAGTGAGTTCCAGGACAGCCAGGACTACACAGAGAAACTCTTTGTCTCGAAAAACAAAACAAAGATGAAAAGGAGAAGAAAAGGGAGGAGGAGGAGGAGGAGGGAGGAGGAGGAGGAGGAGGAGGAGGAGGAGGAGGAGGAGGAGGAGGAGGAGGAGGAGGAGAGAAAAGAAAACTTTAAAATATCATGTATTTATAAAGATGCTGGTACCATGTTGTGGTGGTTAGCACTGTCAACTTGACATGACCTACAGTTGTCACCTGGGAGTCTTAAAGAATGCCAGTTCACACTGGATGGCTTTGGCCATGGCTTCAGAGGATGGTTTGAGTCCAGTTTATTGACATGGCATGAGCCAGCCCATTGTGGGTAGCACCATTCCCTATGACTGAGGTTCTGATTTGTTTAAGCATCAATAAACAAAACTGAACACAGCAAGACTGAATGCATTAATTTCTTTCTGCTCTTGACTGCACATGTGATATGATAAGCTTCCTAGAGTTCCTGCCACTGATACTTCCCTGCTATGAAGAACTGTAACCTGGTTTGTAAGCTAAATAAACACCTTTCTCTGAAACTGTTTTAAAAAAAAAAAAATCTGATATTTTTATCAGAACAGAAATCAGGTATTTTATCACAGCAAAAGAAACAACGCTAGAAGTAGAGCTAACTCCCTGCCCACCCCCACCAAGTTGCATCAATGTTTTCCACATCTTTAATGAATTCCCTCTCCTCAATAGGCTTTTCAGACAGTGGCCAAATAAAAAAACAAAGCCTTCATTTTCAGATATCAAAAGCACGAAAAGGCACGTTTTATGAGTTCTTACTAACTACACAGTCTACTCATTCTCCCTACATACCAAGTGGGAGTCTAAGTGTACAACACTCATAAAAGACAAAAGCCAGATTATTCATGAAACTGGGCATAGAGTGTCCTAGGTGATCTCTATAGTCTTAGTATGAACATCTTGAAGCTGGGTAGGGGGATGGATACAAGAACTATATAGAAATGTAGAAGGAAGCATAAAGGTTCTTCAGGCTAGAGTGTAGTAGCTTAATGGTATATGTTTACTGCTGGTTCTGGGTTTGAGCCCAGCAAACAGAAGCTGGCAGGGCCTTCAGCCTTAAACTCATGTAAAAAGAGCTCCTGGAAATACGCTTACCTGTTCAATACTGGGCTTTTCAAATGGTGGCTTCTTCTCCAAGGAGCCCTCAACCACAGGTTTTCCTCTTTGTAAAATTGACTTTCTCAAGAGCTGCAAAGAAATCATTTTTTAAAAACAAACTTTAGTGTGAAAGGCTATTTTTATGGTGTGTTTGTGGGTATGTGGTTCAGGTTTGGGTTTTTGAGACAGGGTCTCCCTGGGTAGTCCAGGCTGACCTCAAACTCATGGCCCTTCTTTCTCAGCCTCAGTTTCCCAAGTACTGGATTATAGGTAAGTACCACCATATGTAGCATTTAAAACACAACATATATGGATGTGTATGCATACATGTGCGTACACACACACACACACACACAAATACATCCCATATTACATCTATTACTTTCTTCCCAACCCCCACCCCACAATACCTAATTTTTAAGTCACTATCTCTATTCTACTTAGCTACATATATAAGAAGTAATCCTTAAGCCAAACACTCAAACTCCTAGATACCACAAACTTGCCTCCATGCCTTTAAACAGAGCTAGACAACCTCTCAATTCTGAGCAGTCTGGACTACTCTGCACCGACTCCCCCCTCCCCCAATACTCTACTCCTCCCTCAGTTTCCCCTTCTCTCCCATTTTTGCTTGCTAGGGACCCAGAAGCCCAGTGAGACTCATTGAGGCCACCACAGGTAGCTGAAGCTCTCCGAGTCTTAAACATTAGAAAAAGCAGGATCCACTCTGTATACAGAAGGCCAAGGACAAAAGCACTAGCTCAGAAGTTTGGAAGGAGCTTTCTCTACTTGTGTCTTTTTCCATTCCTTCTCCGTCTGTAGATGCCAGGTGCATGTTCTCAGTGCCCACAAACCAAATACACTGCTTCTCTAACTCCAGCCCGAGGATCAAAGGCTCCAGAGAAAGAAAAGGACACAGAAAAGGGAATATTTCACCAAAGAACACAATACCTTCCAGGGGCCCCGTATAAATTATGGGTGTGAACAAGTTACTGATGCTTTCAATGTGCTGTGTCCATCTTCACAAAAAACGATTGTAATAAAGGTAAACGCTGTGCATGTTTGCAGTGCTAAAGATTACAAAAGAATGAGTTGTAGCTCTGCCTGGAATCCCACAGCTCTGAGGTGGAGGTAGAAGGATCAGAATGGTTAGACCATCCTCAGCTAAATGGTGAATTTGAAGCTACATGAGACTCCCTCTTGAAACAAAACTAAACAGGTTTTATCATGAAATTTAAAAACAAGAAATTCCAGTTCCTGTGTTTATTTTTAGAATTAAATAAGATCTTCTTTGTTAGCTCAGTCCCTTGGGAACTTGATCCACTGAGTTCAGTTTGAGGTAAATCGATAGGAACTGGGAGACAATGAACCTATTTTTTTTTTGTTTTGTTTTTGTTCTTTGTTTTTGAGACAGGGTTTCTCTGTGTATCTCTGGCTGTCCTGGAACTCACTCTGTAGACCAGACTGGCCCCAAACTTAGAAATCTACCTGCCTCTGCCTCTGCCTCTGCCTCCCACGTGCTGGAATTAAAGGCATGCACCACCACTGCCCGGCCTGAACTTTTTTTTTTTTTTTTTTTTTTTAAATATAAAGGGATAAAGCTGGAAACTGGGCATAATGGCTCATGCTACCATCCCGTGCTCAGGAAAACTAAACAGTAAGGACCGTTACAAATTCATAGCTAGCCCTAGCTACCAGTGAGTTTCAGGCTAGTCACAGCTACACAGAAAGATCCTATTTCAAACAATAACAAAAAAAATTGGCCTGAACTACATAGAAAGACCTGGTCTAAGAAAACAAAGAAAGAGGATGGTTGAAAGAGAAGAGAGCACTGGCCATCTTGGATTCTGATTTTAGAAGCAAATATATCTGTCCTGTTGTTTGGAGATGAGGGAGGGTAAAGGCCACTAGCGCTACGTCCTAAGCCAATTGTTTGCTGGCTTGCTCTCCTGGCTGCAAGCCACATGGCCACAGGACGGAAGCCTGACAGCAATTGACTTGCAAGGCAGCAAAGCTGTAGAGGCCACTTGCTCCAAGACAAACACCAGCTGTAGTTATGTAGTCCTTGTTTTCCCTCAATGAAGATCTTTCTCCAGAGAAACACTACAGCTACAAACTGCCAGTGTTAAGTCAAAATGACTCTGGCCCCACAGCCATGTTCACAAAGCTGCCACCTGAGAGGCCTATCCTACAGACACTGTGTGACTTCACTCCCCAACTGACTCCATCCCAGTTTGGAATATTCCAAGAGTACCCTAAAACTTTAAAAAATGGAATCTCCTTCTCCCTTCTGCCTTCTACTAATCCCCTATACTTCAGTTAATACAATAACAGAAAACAAAAGGAAGGAAGGAAGGAAGGAAGGAAGGAAGGAAGGAAGGAAGGAAGGAAGGAAGGAAGGAAGGAAGGAGTGGGCAAACAAACAAACAGAAGGGAAAACTACAGAGCAAATGTTTAAATACAAGAAGCCGTAGAGAACCCACTGAGATTCCCAGTAGCCATGGCAAAGAAGGAATTCAGTGGGATGACTTAGCTCTCTGTGTCACACAAAAAATAAGCAGAGGCTGCAATGCAGCTCAATATAGCACTTGTCCATTTTGCAATACAAAAGGAATATAAGACCCTGGTTTCGATCCCACTAACACAAAAAGTAAAAATAATAATAATAAATTTATGTGCAGTAGTTCTCATTAAAAGAAGAAAGCTTTGTGGGTTGTGGCCATAGCTAAATTTCTGGTGTGTGACTTGCCCTCATGTGGTACAAAGACATACATACTAGCAAGACATTCACACACACATATATATAAAGCACTACAGAAAAAAGAGGAAGAAAGTGACCAGGGAGGGGAGGGGAGGTGAGTTTGTTTATAAAGATCTATATAAATAACCAAGCACGGAGGCCTGTGCTCATAACCCCAGCACTAGAATAACCGAGAAAGGAAGATCATGAGTTCGGTCAGTTCCGGAAAACATTGAGAGACAGTATTTCAAGACTAATTTTAAAAAAAAGTCTCCAAAAAAAGGAAAAGGAAATACAGATGCGGCACATGTTTTCTGGCCACGCCTTCTGTTTTGACGTATTTCCTAACATCTTTACAAGGGTTGCACATACAGTGTCGGCAAAGAACTCAAAAATAGGTTGTGTGTGTGTGTGTGTGTGTGTGTGTGTGTGTGTGTGTGTGTGTGTGTTCCTTATAAGATTTATGTGTATAAATGTTTTATCTGCATGTATATATATATGCATACATATGTACAGGAGCCTGCAGAGGCCAGAAGGGTGCAATCCTGGATGCTGGAGTTCCAGGCAGTTGTGAACCAACCCAACATGGAAGCTGGGAACTGAACCCAGGGCCTCTGGAAGAGTACTAGGTGCTCTTAACCACTGAGCCATCTATCCAGCCCTCGGTTTCTTGTTTTACTTGTCCTTCTGCTACCTCCTTGGAGGTTTTGACAAAGTCTCCCCTGTCATCACCTGTAAACAGCTGTGTGAAGAAAGGAAAGCAGCTCGGGTACAGTCGACTTCCCGAGACCTGTTTCTTTCCACTGACACCTGTCTCCAGGCTCCACCTTGATGGCTTCGCTGCTGTGCTTACATGCCACAAGGCTTTCTGCCTGGGAACCTCCCTGCAGGAACAGCTCTTTGTCCTTCATTGTCCTGACATTGCCAAACCATTCCTGATTATTCACTGGCCATACCTTGACTGACATGTGACTTCATGCTGGGGAACTTTGTCTTGTTTACAGCTCTATCCCTCAAGAATACCTCAGTGCCATCTCTGATACAGGCTATGCTAAATACCTGTTTGATGGATGAAAAGAAATCTATGAGCATATGTGAATCAAGATGTTCAATTTTGCACTCACATGTAAAGATATTTAGAGACTCCTGAAGAAGCAGAGCTACAGGAACAGAGCTGAGTGCCTTCTACCCACAAACTGCACATGGCACTGGGATTATCGGGACGATGACAGGAAAATAAAAGGATTTGGAAATGTAAAACTCAGCCAGGCTGTGGTGGCGCACACCTTTAATCCCAGCACTTGGGAGGCAGAGGCAGGCGGATTTCTAAGTTCAAGGCCAGCCTGGTCTACAGAGTGAGTTTCCAGGACAGCCAAGGCTATACAGAGAAACCCAGTCTTGAAAAATCAAAAAGGAAATGCAAAACTCTCACCTCACACTAGGCACAGTGGCCCATAACTGAAATGTCATTACCTAGATTCTAGATCCTAGAAGGTAGAGGCAGAAAAGTCAGTTTAAAACAAGCCTCAGCAACAAAGAGTTTGAGGCCAGCATGGACTACATAAGACAGTGTCTCAAAAAATAAAAAATAAGGGGGCTGGAGAGATGGCTCATTGTGATTAAGAGTACTTGCTATACTTCTAGATAACTTGAATTCAGTTTCCAACATCTATATGGACATCAGACCGTTTGCAACTACCTATAACTCCAGGGATCGCAACAGCCTCTCTGCCTTTGTAGGCACCCAACTTAGGTGCACAATTCCTCACACGACATACACATATACACATAACTAAAAATAATCATTTAAACAGTAATAAGAACCCAACATGCTGGTTTAGCAGGGAAGGCACTTGCTACCAAAGCTGACAGACCTGAGAACCCAATGTCGAAAATATAAAAATGATCCATAAGCTGTTCCCTA